>NC_142800.1:57679182-57809182 GCF_049724085.1 Artemia sp. Qi Xiang Cuo
GATAAAAAATCACAACGACTCGAAACTGATTGAGAATAAAATATGTAAGCTTAATATATACAAAAAATAATAGGCTATTAAAAAATAATTGACACCGTTTTTGTGACTAAAAAAAAAAGACATTGAACTTTGAACGTTAGTAATTACTAGAGTGTAAATAACTATATACCTTTTTTTAAGCGGGCGGGGTAGAAGTATTAGGCCATGTGAGAGGATACTCACTCTCTTTGAAAGGGCGTATACAAGGTCCAGAATAGCACAGAAAGGAATCTCTTTGAAACGGCGTATACAAGGTCCAGAATAGCACAGAAAGGAATCTCTTTGAAAAGGCGTATACAAGGTCCAGAAGTATAAGGTACTACTCTACTCATGGAGTTTCTCTGGTACATCCCTGATCATTTTTTGTTTTGCTAGTTCATCCTTCTCAGTATTTATCACTGGCAAGGCCCATTTTCTTATTATTTCACCGTCAATCCATTTACTACAGATCATCTAACAGACGTTTCTAATTCTCAGAGACTTACACACCTTTTGGAAATTTATAACACCAAGACGCCCCTCTTCTCGGAGCACATACAACATTTCCACACTTAGCTTTTCAAACTTTCCCCTCCAAACGAAACGCCATATGCTCCTTTCTACCTTTTTAGCATACTTTTCTTCAAAATTAAAAGCCGGTGCCAGATAAAATAGCAGTGGGAGAGCATACGTGTCTACCTACACTTCTCTCTCAAACATTGACACGAAGTGTGTTCTTTGAAGGGCTACCAGTAAACCCTCAAACTTTTGCACATGCTCTTCCCGCAACTTTTCCACATTCACCGTTCTTTCAAAAAGTGCACCCAATACTTTCACTGACTGAGCCTCCTTGACCCAAACACTAACCGTGAATCATCTAACCATGCGCACTCATCTACGTTTAGTAACTGACTCTTTTTTTTGTAGATTTTTACCAAGAAATGCTTCCCATACCACATTATTCCTCTTACCAATTTTATCAAATCAGCAATACTTCAAGGGAGAAAAACCTCATTGTCTATAACAGCTAGTGTTTTGAAGAAGATATTCATCTCAATGGCAATCCCTTGTATCCGCCGTTCAACATACTTAAAAAGTGGATCTATATAAAGTTCGAATAAATAAGGGGCACTCGGATCCCGTTATCGCACTGCCTTTTCAAGCTTTAGCCTTCCACTAGTGTAATAATTTATATTCACAACCGCCATCGGGTTCTTATATAAATTTTCATACCACTTCACAAACCGTTGATCAAACCCAAAATTTTACTTCATCAGTGCCCACAGTATCGATCTTATAATAAGATCCACAATATATAAGTTTGTATAGGCTACTCTTAAAGTATACTGAGTTTCTGATAAGCTTTCCACTTTTCCGAATAATTAATTTAAAAAATTTTTTCCACAAAATAAGTTTTTCAAAGAAAAGTAAAGAACTCCATTAAACAAAAAATGAGCAAAAATAAAATCATATAAACTACCAAGCGTGAAACTACCACAAATCAGCATCGATGAATAAATGAATCCCAAAACGAACAGAAATTACAATAAATAACCGAGTCAAACTCAAAACGAGCGGAAATTAACATAAGTTTGGTGCAAAACCCCTATGCCTTCCCAAGGCCAGAACAAAATTTGCACATTACTGAAAAAATATAAATGTTTTTATTTTTAAAACTTTAATACAACTTTGATTGTTAAATATCAGTATAAGTATATTAAACTGACAATGCACATTTGTTTGTATTTTTTTCAGTAAAGTGCAAATTTTGTTCTGGCCTTGGGAAGGCATAGGGGTTTTGAGCCCTACTCATGTTAATTTCTGATCGTTTTTGAGTTCATTTATGTATCGATGCTAATTTGTGGTAGTTTTCCGCTTGGAATATTATTTGATTTTATTTATGCTAATTTTTTGTTTAATGTAATTTTTTAATTCTCTTTGAAAAACTCATTTTGTGGAAAAAGTTTTTTTTAATTAATTTTTGTTTGTTTTATATTGACACAGTCCTTTCACTGAAAAAGAAAATAATGCTCTAAATCTTTTCGTTTTTTAAGACTTTATAGTTTGGCCTGCTATTTGTATGCAGGAGAAAAATTTTCAGCAATTTTTAACAACATACACCCTTTTAAAAATCTGGACACAAATAGTACTGTTTAATTCAGTTTCGTACCTCCTCTAGTTGACCTGAACTGGAAAACTTGATACCATTCGCAAAAAATATATTTAATTCGAATATTTGATGCATAATGATATTAGTTGCTAAAAGCTCATCAGTTCAAAATTTTACTGTAATTTTAATATTTATTTTCAATAGTAAGTACGAAAGAAAACATTTGTAATATAATTCGTTTTCAGTAAAGCGCCAATGACGCAGAAGCTTTAGGCTTCTGCAGTGAGGCGATACCCAAACTCTTGTTTGTAGTTATTTTTATTCAATTCAAACTTGATTTGCGTATTCAATTTAAGTTTCACTCGTTTTAAGATTTATTTATTCATTTACATCAATATATATTGTATGTTTGTTCGCATTGATTGTTTATTTAATTTCTGTTCGTTTTAAGTTTCATGTATACTTTAATAGCAAAATATTTATTTTTGTTTTAAGCTTGATTTTCATATTCAATCTAAGCATTACTCGCTTTAAGATCTATTTATTCATTTATGGTATCAATTGTTCTATGTTTTTTGCTATGATTGTTTATTTGATTTCTGTTCGTTTTGGGTTTCATTTATTCTTTAATAGTAATTTCTGGTCGTTTTGAGTTTGAATTTTAGCAGGTATTTGTATCTCCTGAGCTTAAGTTTAAAATGGCCTTTACTTTTCTTTGAAAAACTTATTTTTCGGAAAGTTTTTTATAATTAATCTTCAGAAAAAGTCAAGCCTGGGGAATCGTATTGTCTTCTATTTACTATTCTTGACACTTTCTTGACAACTGGGACATCTGTTAGGTGTTTATTATTATGTTTAATAATTTAAATTTGTTTAACAATTAAAATTTGTAATAAATAAATATTTATTGTATGCGATGTAAAAAGGTTACTGCAACAGAGTCTTTAACTCTGGCAGTTTCAAAAAGAAATGATGGGCTAATGATTAAAGGTATTTGTACACTTTGCGGTTGCAAGATAAATCTTTTTTCAAAAAAGGAAAGCATTGAGAAAAAAAAACTGGATAAAAGGAAGCGGTATTTGTACTGGCAAGAGTAGCGTAGAAAACAAACTTTTAGAACTCTATTATTCAGACTTTTCAGTGATTGATGATTTACATAGAAAATTAAAAAGAACTTGGTTTTACAGTATCAAAAACTAAAGTCAAAGAACTGCTGCAAAATAAAAATAGTTATTCTGTACACCATCCAGCTTTTCATACATTTAAGAGAAGACACGTTTAAATTCATAGCGTCGATGACTAGTGGCAAGTAGATTTGGTTGATATACAGCAATATAAAAGTGAAAATAATAATTTTAATTGTATTCTTACAGTCATCGATTGTTTTAGTAAATATGCTTGATGTACTCCTTTAAAGGATAAAACGGATAAGGAAATTATTTATTCTTGTGCGGATATATTTAAAAATAGAAAACCTAAAAATTACAAACAGATAAAGGGAAAGAATTTGTTATGAAAAACATTCGAGTGTCTTTTAAGAGTCATGATATTCATTGGTTCTCATCTGAAAGTGAACTGAAAGCTCAAATTGTTGAACGGTCTAATAGAACAATCATAGAGAAATTATGGAAATATTTTACTCATAGCAATACAAAACCTTGGATAGATGTATTACCCTCTTTAGTTGACAATTATAACAATTCAAATCATCAATCCATAAAAATGAAACCCATCGAAGCAAGTAAGAAAGGAAATGAAAAAAAGTGCGCACTAATTTATTTCCTGATGTCGAAATTCTAAAACAACCCACAAAAAAAAAATTAAATTTTAGTGATTTGGATAGAATTAATAAAGGTAAGGGTGTTTTTGATAAAGGTTACCTACCAAAGTACACAATTGAAGTGTTTCAAATAGCAGCAGTGAAACATACAACGCTTCTAACATATGCACCATCGGATAAAACTGGTAAAACTGGCGAAAAACAACTCTCGAAAGTTATTCAAGCCAAACTTTCATTCTATAAATGGATCCTATAAAGTTGAATAAATTTTTAGCGAGTATAGTGAAAAGTAGAAAAATACAAAGAATTACAGTTCAAGAACGTTCCTTAGAGCAAGCTGGATTTCGTGACTATGCTGAAAAGTTGGGTGCTCCAATCGTTGAAGCAGAAGATAAAAATGCAAATATGATTACTGATAAATTACATGAAATGACACTAATTTAAGAAGACAATTTTAAAGACTGGATGAATCTTTTATCAGCACATCAGGTTTTCAAGGTTATTCAAGACAAGCCATTTTACCCCCGAATAAACCAAATTTCATTACTAATGTCAATTCTGGGATACATGAAGAACTTTTGAGAGAAATCAATAAGGACTATGATCCTAAGGGATTCTATTTTGACCTGCCCAGTTTTTATTTTGAAAATTATTGATATTTTAAAAGAGGCTATAGATGAATCAGGAACACTTAATCAAAGATATAGAGGAAATATGAAAGTGTGAAATCTAGTGAATTAGAAAGAAAAGTCTCAGTTCATAAAAATCTATAGAAGAAAGTTAAAAGCATTAAAGATAACTTTAATGTCATACAACCTCAGCGAAGAAACTGAGACTTATATGAATGCAAATAATATGATTGAAAAATTATATAGTTTGCTAGGTAGCAGAGCTACTGAAAATACATTTCAAGAAGTGAGAAGTGAAGCTATTGACCTGCACGATCATTATTCAATAACAAAATCCTTTAGAAAAACGACTTTAATATTACTTACAACAACTATCTCAGAATTTGAATTTTATGAAGAAAAATTCTTTTCTAATAAGTGGTTTTGATTATTACTAGTGGTAACAAAGATGAAATCGAACAGTCTTATACAAGTAATCCAAGCACTTTACATCGAAACTCTGATTATGAAATAGCTTTAACTGAAAATGCACTATGGTTTCATGGTATAACATTAGTGATCAAGCTGATTATTTCAATTCATCCCTAGATCGATAACCAATCAGTGTATCATCCAATCTAGCAACAATGAAATTTCTTATTATTTTGAAAGAAAATTATAATTTCGGTTTAATAGTGACTAATTTTTTATTTTCGGATTTGAAAATGGAGTTGAACTATGTAGTAAATATAATGAAGGTACTAATGTTCCTAATATTACAATCAATATTTACTGCTCATTAGTGGATAGTTCAATTGTGAATGGGAAAACAACCTCTGCTGTGATCTGGAGTTTTACTCCAAAAACATAACCTGGAACGCTACTCTATGAGATTCCTATAGAAAGGCAATGTCTTCCAATCAATCGAAACGAATATGTCAACGCACTAAAAACGACTATAAATGATCAATTAGGTAGGTTAATTGTTCTGAATGGAGAGAATATTGAGTATGTTTTGGAAATGAAAAAAAGTGTGATGAAATTATTTAGTCAAATTTATCTATAATAAAAGTTTATCAATAAGAATTAATTATTGTATACAAGACAGTATGGTAGTGGGATTGGTAGTTTCTTTAAAAATATTGTCAATTCTCGATTAATCAAGACCTACGTAAAAATATAAAAGATGAAGCTCGTTCCGTATATAACCTTATGATTAAATCTCGACTGGAATTATTAAAAATAGAGCGATTGAATATGGAAAAGATTAGATAGAGTATAATCAAAAAGAGTTATATGATGTGAGATTTCTAAAAAATATAGTTTAAAATAACAAGAGATATCTGAATAAAATCTTGATGAAGAGAGAAAAGGCTTATTGGATGTAATGATGTGACAATCGAAGATCCACCTCCACTGATCAAAATCTTTAAAGTTTGTTTAATATTTTTTTCCATATATAATTGGCAGTGAATCAAGTTGTTACTTCTTATTGGGAAATATTTTAAAAGCCTGTTGTTGATGATTCTACAACCAAATAAAAATATAAAGAAACTGGAGAAAACAATTTAAATATATCTCAACAATTAAATTATAATTTCATTTTAAAATATGTGGAATCTTGGATTCTTCCAAGTGATAGTTATCTTTATGCAAAAGTGAAAATAACACGATTGGGTGGAATAAATATGAGAAATAATAATGAAGCTACTTTAACAATTAATGGCCTCTATTTGTTCAGAAATTCTGAATATATTATCAATGGAAAATGGATTGAAAGTATTGATTATGTAGGTATAACGGCTAGTGTTAAAAATTTATTAGAAATTTCAGAGGAATATATTCGAAGCGCAGCTACTAATATGTTTCGGTATGAAGATAAAACCTATTCTGTTGATTCCTTTAAAGCAGAAAACGAGTTTGTGACGACTTTTACACCTGTTGTAGTCGGTGATAGAACAATTACAACAAAAAGAAATAACGCTTTTAATAGTGGTTTAGTTAAGAGATTTAATAAAACCAAAGAAAGTCACGTGGTTAGTATATATTTACTATTATCACGATTGCTTGGATTTTTTTGAAGATATTAATCGTGTTTTTAGAGGAGTTATATAAAAAAGAAACAAATTTTTCCAATATTATTAAAAAATCTGGAGCTCAAAATTTTAAAGTAGATATAAGAAATTTGTCATGAATTTTACCAGTATTAGATCCCAGTTCATCCATAGTGACTCAATTAGAAGCTGGATTAACGAAGAAGGCGGAACAATAGTAGAAATGACCCTATAACTCGTGACATGACCACGTGGTAGCACCAAATATGGGCGTAGAGTCCCTAGGGAGAACACCTGTGATGTCAGTTCCACGCCCACACCAAATATGGGCATGGAATCCCCAGGGAGAATGATTGCGTAATCGAAGTGGGTCAATGACCTCTTTTTTCCAAGGTCGAGTTCATTGTTGGTGTTTTTTGGCCAAGTGCATTCTAGGGGCGAATGTTAAGATCCAGGAATAGGAAACAGGATCACGTATTTCCTTCTAGACCAATCAGAGACTCGGTTATATCTCCTTCTAGACCAATCAGTGGCTCGCTTACATATGGTTTTCCCCATTACATAACAATTCACTCTTGGGATTTCGTATATAAAGGACATGCGTTGTGATTAAATATTCAGAAAGTTCCAGGACACAATGGATATAACACATGAAATTATCAATCTTGAAGCTTCATCTGCAATGATTAACAATGTGAGTACGTTTTCATTTTTTATTTTCAAAATAAAATTATTTTCCTTGGTCACCCTCCAGTATATTCAGGTACCCCTCCCCTCCCACTCCAGTCCAAACTCCTCCACCATGCTATCTTTATACTCGCTAGAAAACATAAAATATATTCTTTTTACCGCATAAACCTCCTCAAAACCCCCAATGTTTTTACAACGATAATTCTTGCAAATGGAATTCTCTTTTCGATAAATTCTTGCTTTTCTGTAGTGTGATCTAAATCGACCACTGACTTCTGTCAACTCTTAGGCATTATGCCACTATGTTTTGACATAAAGCTCTCCGTACAAGCTTATAATTAGTTTTGTCACCCCTTTTCTTGTGTATTTACGTTTGCGGCTTAGCCAAAGGGATTTTTTTTCTCCATCAAATTAAAATACTTTCAGACCATTGCAATAATTAAGCGCAGGCCTACGCAATCTGTATTTGGAGAAGTGAAACGAGTTATTTTCAAATTAAGGTCTAACAATATATTTAGGACATTGTTGAAAGGGGGGGGGCATGCCTCAATTCTATCGCTATCATTGTAAAGTGAAAAAACAAAACTGTTTTCTTTGCGTTAGGCAGTAAGAGGACCGGGGGGGTTTCTAAGAAAAAAAGATAGCTTTATTATGTCTACTGCATAGATATAATTTACATCCAAGATTGTAAATTTATGACCTATAACTTGCTAGCCTAACAATCTTTGTCTATTTTAAAAGCATATAGACGGGAAACATTTAAAAAAAATTCTCAGCAAGGTAAAAATAGGAGCATTTCTCACAAATTTTACCTTTTGCTTTGCTTTTGGCTTAGGGGACTTCTTAGTGATAAATGCTTTCTACACAAAAGTACGGTTAGTGGGGGTGGGGATACTAATTTTCCTTCTGTAAAAAAAGGGGGAAATTATTTCCATACTAAATTTTTTCTTCTTTTAAGGACAATAGTGAAGAATGTGTGCCCCCTCCATCTAAGAGAGCAAGAGAGGGTGAGGCAGCCCGAATGCAGCCTGGCAGAAAGTTAAAGAGAGAGTGGGCGGATAACTACAATGCCGAAGCCCCAGCTATGCAAGATCGTTAAATACCCGGCCCGTCACCCCCTTATCATACATTGTCGAGGAACTCAGGAGCTGCCCGGCCTACACAAAATCATGAGGTTACCCTCTCTCACGCGTGACCCGGACCATCTGGCACCCAAGTGCAGCCGGAATTTGCAAATGTGAGCATTTTTTCTTACCTAACTTATCAGGTATATCTAAACATATCCATTTTTCATCGCGCAGTAAAAGTGTCTCAGAGATATTAAAATATTAACCCCCGTCCCCAACCATTGTTTTAAATTTCTCTGCTCCCCCCCTCCCTCAGAGATATCTAAACATAATATAATTTTTTTTTTGCTTTGTCAAACCACTCTCTTTTTCTAATCTTTCCAATTTTCTCTGGCCCCCCACTGTAGGTGAATAAACTGTTGCTATCTCTTCGCTATCTGTTAATAATATTTTTAGCTAATTTCTACTCAATTACTGTTAGAGAGCCTTTTTATCTCAAAATGCTGTTTTTCGCTAGAATATTATAGTTTTAATTTTTGACATAAAGCTCTGCGCAAGCTTATAAATAGTTTTGTCACCCCTTTTCCTGTTTTGTTTACATTAGCGGTTAAGTTAGGCAATCTAGGTTTTCAATGCTTTTTACGTAATTCTGTGTTTGTCTGAAACTAGCGGAGAACTAATTGTGTACAAAATTAGCGATAGATATTTAGGACATTGGAATTCTATATTCCATGTAAGAGCAAAACATGTTATTCTCCAAAAATAATTGCTAACAATATTTTTATGACATTGCTGAAAAGGAGGGAGGGGGATTGTTTTTATCCATCAAATTAAAACAGTTTTTCAGACATTTGCAATAATTAAGCGCAGGCCTATGCAATCTCTATTTGGAGCAGTGAAAATATTTATTTTCTAATTAACGTATAACAACATATTTAGGACATTGGGGAATGGGGGGCGGGGAACATGCCTCAATTCTATCACCACCATTGTAAAGTGAATAAACAAAAACTGTTTCTTCACGTGAAAAGTATGGGGCTGGAATTTCTAAGGAAAAGATAGCTTTTTGCGCCGCGGGACCCGGGAAGCGCTGTGGGGCCCGGAAAGTGCCGCGGGAAGCGCTGCGGTGGCCAGCTGGGCCACTCGGAAGGGAGCATTAAATAGTGGAAATTGAGGGGTGGAGTTGTTTGAACAAAATCAAATTGCCTTCTATGTAATTTTTAGATTGTAAATATCTTATATTAAGTTGGAAATTGGAACTTTCAGAATATATGGAGGGAACTGTGAATTAACCAAATGCTACTATGTGCATACTGCTACTACTACTAAGCGCGTTTTAAATAATACATAAATAATAATCCAAATTTTAAAAATAGGGTGATTTGAACACATTGAAAATAAGCTATTTTTCAGTTATAGGTTGCATTGGTACCATATTCCATGTCGCCGTCCTCATCAGTTGGAGAAGGAGAGGACGCACCTATGGGGCTCTCCAACAATTCACTATGAAGTGGTAATTCACTGGAAATTCCAGATTATATTGATGAGTTTATAGAAAAATTTTTAAATGTAGATTATAGCGCAGTTGAGCAGGGGGACTTACCTTTGCTGAGTCCAAACACCATACAGCTTTTAAATGATTTTACAAATTAATTAACTGGGAACCCTCCCCCCACTGATAACTTACTTCCACTTCAATCAACTGAAGTGGATTCCCATACCCCAAATATTGAACAATGTGGAGGGGGAGGGGTGTTGATAATATACAAGAGGGGGAGGGGGAGGGGGTAATGTCCAATTTACGACTTTTCCCGAATTTGAATTATCTAGTACAATTTTAAATGCAATAGCTGTCTATACTGCAACTTTTGGGGATCTGTTTAATTCACTTATGGGGGGAAATTTTGTGTTTGATCTCTTAGAAATTGTGCATGAATATGTAGATAAAATTCGTGCACTGCTGGAGAACCAAAATCAATTATGGGGAGGGGGGAGGGACTAAATTAAGGTTTCAATTGTTTTAAAGGTGTTCTATTTAAACGAGGGGAAAAGTGAAGTTTACCACCACTATATACACTCCGAGATGCGTTTGATCTACCTAAATTTATAAAATTTTGTGGATGTTTTTTGCGTGTCAATATGTCAAATAATAACACATCTTGAGAATTTTAATAGAAATGGGAGAGGCTCTTTAGTTCTTTTTGTTTAAAATTTAAGCGTGAATATTTTTAAATTTAAGAAAGATTTTATTTTAAGAGGGGGGGCTGGAGGAGAGAGGGCAGTAGTTTTAAAATATGCTCCAGATCTAGAAGGATGTAAAGGTGTCCAGCAGATCTGTTTTGAAACAGCTGAAAAATGTTTCAAGTACGTTTTCCTCATATCAGCATTCGAACTTCTAGCACGTGACGCTACCAAGACGAATTTAGACGATTGGGCTGTACATGGGATGGACGGGTCCAATATTCCCATTGTTGATTTTTCTTGTTTAGAGGGAAAATGCCCAGTCACGCTAAGATCTATGGATTTTTTTGAAAGGTCTAATACCCATTTAAATATCAGCGTTACTGTGGTTCAGTATGAAACTGAATTTGAAGATGGGGTTCGTTCAAAAAAGAAGGGGGTGGTTTTCCCAGTAAGGGGCCCGTCGATTGAATTGGTCAAACACTGGGTGACCTCGCTCTTTACGCTAAAGTTTTTACTGTTTAAAAAAAAGAGTTGTGAGAAAGTCAAACTTTAGCGTAAAGAGCGATGCGTTGAGGAGGGCACAGCCCCTTTCATATACGGAATAATTTCTGTTCGTTTTAAGTTTTAATGTCGCTCCTTACTTTCAGTTTAAAATTTCTTTTTTATTTAAAGGGTGCGAAAGCGGGGGTTTGGGGGGCGGCAGCCCCCCAACTGTACCTTCTTATCCCTCTACGTTTTAAGGTTCGAACTTGTGACTCAGCCTCTTTAACTCTTTAGAAAACGTAGTTTTTTTCAAATAATTTCTGCACATTTTTGTACAGTTTATTACTTATTATTGCTTGACTAACTGTTAGATGATTGTGTATTATTCTTTTCTTTCTCGACAGGGTGTTTTAAGGGTCGACCTTGTAACTCAGCCTCTTTAACTCTATAGAAAAACAATTTTTTTCAAATAATTTAAAAAAGAAACTGAGTTTCTTTTTTAAACTTTAAATGCCGTATATAAAAAATTTGCTCTGACGGTGCACCCAACCCGAGGTCTCCACCTGCCAGTCGGGAGTACCACTCGCTGTAATAAAGAGACACAATTATAATTATATTTTTAATATGTTGAATCTATTTTTGATTTTTGACGCAAGGAAATACACACACATCTTAATATTTGGTTTTTGGAAAAAAGGGAAGGAGAAATCAAATTGAGCTGAAATTTCGAGGATAAGCTTCCAGGCCCCAGGAAAGCTTATCCTCTAAATTTCAGCCCGTTAAAGGGGGGCTTTCAACGTTCAGACAACGTTAAAGGGGGGCTGTGGTGGGAAAAATTAAAATGGGCTCTTATAGGAAAACGAGGTTTTTCGTAAATGCAAATTCGGGGGATAATTTTTTCGGTCTGAAAATCTCAAAAGGCCCTAACAGGTCGAATTCCGCTTCGAATCAGTCCTCATTCACCTGAATCAGTTGCCAACTGTGGCCTGTAGGCGTGTATAACAAAAAAAAATGAACTTTAAGTGGCTATATTTGGTTTTTGGAAAACAGAGAAGGAGTGATCGGATTGAGCTGAAATTTTGATGATAATATTCCGGACCCTAGGAAAGCTCACCCTCTAAATTTCAGCCCAATCGGACAACGTTAAAGGAGGGCTGTGGTCGCAGGGTAGAAACTTCCGGCCCACTTTTACCCATGAAGATAAAGTCGGAGGGGGGGGGGTGACATTTTGCACGTTTCTTAGTTTGTGCTTTGGCCACAAAATGCGATTACCGCTGTCTCTCTGCGACCGCTAGGACCGGAAATCGCTTAAGATTGTGGTGGGTCGCCTCTTTATAGAGCGGGCTCTTATAGGAAAACAAGCCCGCGTTTTCGCGGGCTCTTATAGGAAAACGATAAGAGCACGCTTATAGCGGGCTCTTATAGGAAAACGAGGTTTTTCGTAAATGTAAATTCGGGGGATAATTTTTTCGGTCTGAAAATATCAAAAGCCCCTAACAGGTCAAATTCTGCTTCGAATGAATCCTCATTCACCCGGATCAGTTGCCAACCGTGGCCTGTAGACGTGGCTAAGAAGAAAAACAATTTTTTGAACTTTAAGTGGCTATATTTGGTTTTTGGAAAACAGTGATCGGATCGGAAACAGGAGTGATCGGATTGAGCTGAAATTTCGAGGATAAGCTCCCGGGCCCTAGGAAAGCTTAACCTCTAAATTTGAACCCAATCGGACAACGTTAAAGGGGGGCTGTGGTCGGAGGGTCGAAACTTCCAGCCAACTTTTACCCTTGAAGATAAAGTCGGAGGGGGTGAAATTTTGCACGTTTCTTAGTTTGAGCTTGGGCTACAAAATGCGATTACCGCTGTCTCTCTGCGACCGCTAGGACCGGAAATCGGTTAACATTGTGGTGGGTCGTCTGTTTTTAGAGGCACAAGTGTGCCTCCTTGATCAGTCGTGTTCTGGGGGAGGGTAAAAAGGGGCGGGGGTACGTTTCTACTGTCCAACATGCCTCTTTAGATTTTGGACAGAATTAAAGCTGCAAAATCATATGAAGTATTGTAGACAGCATGGTTACCAGACAGTGGAAACGGTTTCAGGGGATAGGGCCATTTTACACTTTAAAAATTTTCAAAACACCCTCCTCCAGTGCAACAAAATATATTTGGACTGTGAAGCTAAGCTGGTGGAAGTGAACGATCCTCGATTTCCAAACCGAACCAAAGAACACCAAGCTATTGCAGTGTCCTATGCCCATACGCAAAGAGACAATTCTAACACCATGCGGTTGTTAGAAATAGTAGAAACATTGGATGAGGGGGAGTGCATGATCAAGGCACTGACTAAATTAATTGGCACAGCTAATGGCGCTATTATCGTTTGAGAAATATGCATTATCCAATGGTGTTGTCTGCAGAGGATCGTCTCGCGATTAAAAATAAAAAAATATGTTGGGTTTGTAAGGGGGAGTTTGTAGAGGGCGATAAGGGGACTAAAGGGACTAGAGGGGGGAGGGGGAAAGTCAGAGACCATAATCACTTATGGCAAGAAATATCCTCTGGGGGTAGTAATTTTAGAGGGGTTGCGCATCAATCGTGTAACTTAAATGTTAGCCAGCAGTTTTTTATCCCAGTTTTTATTCACAATGCAAATTATGATTTAAAATTTATTGTACCGACACTGGCACGTATTTACACGGAAGGAGGGGGAGTAGATAGTCCATGGGTAAATAATTCATTTACCTATAACATTATTCCCAAATTTCCGAGAAGTTGTTGCTTCTCGAGCTGAAATGGCAGGTAGTAAATAATGGGCTTACGTGTTGGAATAAAATCAGGTTTTTAGATTCCTTTAGTTTTTTTCCCAAGGCATTGAGTCAATTGATTCAAGTGCAGAAAAGCGACAATTTTGATAGCTTTCCTTTGCTTAAACAGCACTTTCCAGAGAGTAAAATGTATGACCTATTGACCTGCAAAAGTGTATCCGCATACGACTATTACTGTTCTGGCGCTCGCTTAAGTGAGGTGAAAATATCTCCAATGGAAGATTTTTAAAATTCACTCACCAGTAGTTAATGCACAGTCAAGGCCTATGAGTTTTCCAAGAAGGTGCGGAATAAGGGGAATTGTAAAAATGGGTGGGATTATTGTAGACTGTACTTGGCCAGTGACGTTTTAACTCTGTTGGACATAGTCTGTAAGAGCACAGACAAAATCTATTCAGAGTTCGGGTTAGATATAGGTTATAATTTTTCACCGATGTAGATCAGCACCTTTTTGTAGAGCGTTCAATGAGGGGAGGGTCAGTTTTTCATGGGGATCGCGTCTTGTCAACCGATCCGAGCGGACAAAACAGCAACACCGGTGCAAAGTCAAATGCAGTGTTCTTGGACATGAACTCATTGTACCCCTTGGCAATGTCTCACTACTCTTTGCCGTGTGGTAACTATCAATGGCTTGAGAATCCTTGTGAGTTCCCTGACATTACCACCGTCGAGGACAATGGGCCACAAGGATGGTTCTTTGAAATTGCCGGGCATAGTCCACTGGCACTGCACTATTCAATCAGAGATTTTTTTTTCCCTGTATCAATCGACCCTTGAGCAGGGATTCACTGAGCCCCTACAATCGATCACTGGTCGAAGATATGGAAATACCCTGGACTCCCTCTAAGCAAAAACTGATTGCTGATTTGGACCCTAAGGAGAATATCGTTGTTCACCATGTGCTTTTGCACTGGATGGTGAACAATGGTTTCAAGATCACCAAAATACATAGGGTCCTGCAGTTCTATCAAAAACCTTATTTGAAAACGTTTACTGAAACTTTTGTTGATAAACGTTCAAAGTCAAAGTCCAGAGTAGAGAAGGAAATGTACAAACTTATTCTAAATTCAGTGATTGGCAAAATGTGTGTCAGCGTACGTAAAAGATCTCACTGCGACGTCGTGACTGATCCTCTAGAGTGTGCACGAATTATTACCGACCCTAATTTTACATCGTTCACGAGCATAGAGACTGGCATGTCTACACAGAAAAATGGGGATACAGATTCTCTGCTGCTAAAGGTAAAAACCGAGGATTTATTGGGTGATCTAGAAAAGGGGGAACACATCAGCTCGCGGATGGATTTCACCAACTGGAATCCGTCCCTCTACCCCGAGTTGGTGAAATGTCAAACCCCTAACCAACTATTAATGTTAAAATCAGAGACGGAGAGTGATTTGATATCCAGGGGGGTGTTCCCGGGTCCTAAGGTTTATTGCGTTAAAACTCATAATGGGGATGAAAAGCAGGCGTGTAAAGGGGTGCCTACACATTTTGTAAAGAGCAATTTCAACATGAGCGTGTAAAGAGACTGTGTAGAAAGTAGCCTAGTGCCGAGAGCACAAGTGCTTGCAATTCGCTCTCTACAGTATAGAAATTATACTGTGAGAGTGGAAAAAAATGCAATGTCGTGTATATCCGACAAAGTCTATGTGCTCGAGAATGGTGTAAGTGTCCTGCCTCATGGCCACTACCGTATTTCAGACCGAGTTGAATGCATAGACTATCGCAATCAACTTGGTCTGGATAAATTAATCTAACCAACTAACCAAACCAACTAACCAACTAACCCAACCACCGCCAACTAACAAAACCAACTAACCAACTAACCCAACCACCTTTCATAAATTAACTAACTCAATCTAACCACCTTATTCTCCTTAACCATTGACCCAACCTAACCTGTAGCAGCAGTGACGACAACTATTGTATAGTTTTTTCCACCGCGGCTCCCGGGGGTGGGGGGTCCCACCCGTGGCCGGCCTTCGGCCCCGCGGCTCTCGGGGGGTGGCGGGTCCCGCCCGCGGCTGGCCTCCAGCCCCGCGGTCCCGGGGGGGGGGGGGCCCCGCCCGCGGCTGGCCTCCGGCCCCGCGGCCCCGGGGGGTGGGCGGTCCCGCCCGTGGCCAGCCTTCGGCCCCGCGGCTCCTGGGGGTGGGGGGGGGGTGGGGGGTTAATCCCACTTTTGAATTCATAATGTTCAACTGTGCTAGTTCATGTGTTTTTTTTCTGTTGTTTTCAAGTGTTGTTGTTGTTGTACAGAAAAGTGTGCTACTGTCTGTACTAATGTACATAGTGTTCATGTTGATGGACAAAAAAAAGTGTTTTAAGACAATAAGTGTTGCACAGATACTGTTATTGTTGATGGACAAAAGTGTTTTTATTTATATTGTACATAAAGTGTCATTTTTATCATTGTTGTTCATGTTGAACAAATAGAGTTTTCATGTTGAATAAATGAACATGAAATATTGTTGTTCTTGTTGAAAAAGTGTTATTTTTATGTTGTTCATGTTGAACAAATAGAGTTTTCATGTTGCATATAAATGACCTTGAAATATTGTTTTTTTGTTGTTCTTGTTAACGTAGATAGATCTATGGGAAAATTACTACTACTACTACTTATTCATTGGACACGTATGATTTACAGTTAGTTGTAGTCCAACTGTTGTCAACAGCAGCAGCAGCATGTATCAATTTAAAACACCCTTTAGATCGTTTCTGTGTGGTCTCTCAATGTCAGGGAAAACAACACTCTTAACTAAAATAATTCAAAATTGTGAGAAAATGTTTTTGGAAAAACCAAAGAAAATCTACTATTGTTACAGTATTTGGTAGGAGTCCTACGATGAAATAAAAGCTATTGCCACAACCATACTAACACAATTCATACGGGGACTTGATTTTTTCAATAGTATTGAACCGAACTCGTGGCTGATTATTGATGATTTGGCTGAATCCATTGAACAGTTCTCACAGGAAATGCTACAACTGTTCACCGTTCGCTCCCACCATGAACACATTTCCATAACCCTAGTTCTACACAATCTTTTTCATCAGAGCAAATGTATGCGAACCCTTGCTTTGAATTGCACTATCTATATTATCTATCGAGTTGTTCGTGATTCTAGCTCGCTAATAACTCTCAATAAACAGATATACCCCGGCGCCCCTAAATTTCTGTTGTCAGCGTACACTCAGGCGACTAATTAACCCTACGGTTACATTTTGTTGGATCTTAATCAGAGCACACCCGAGGATCTACGTGTATTCACCGACATTTTCGACAATGAAATTACAGTACATCATCCGTTGAAAAATAGAAAAGGCTGTTAGTTGCCGTTATAACGAAGATGAAACTAAACTAACAGTGACATTTATTTTCCATTTTAGGCACTTCTAAACCTCCGCTTACGAAGGCCATGCCAAAACCCGGTGTCGACAATGATTTCATTAACCTTACATCGGAACTTTATTTAAATTTGACTGAGGGCAATGTTCAACTGCCAAAAGGTGTTAGACAACAGACAAAGCAACATCGTTCCACTTTCCGTGCCTTGGATTGTAAAAACAAGATAAACTTTTTTAAAAGAAAACCTCTCCTTCAAGCGGGCAGTAGCTTTTTTACACTTTTACTGCCAATAATTGCAGGACTTGTAAACAGTTTTCTCTAGAGAATGGCAAAACCCTATAAATTGACACCATTTGAACTTGTCCTCTCGCCCGTCGAACATTTTGAAGACAATCTAAGCAAATTCATTGATGATGAGAATATTGCCGATGACAAAAAACTGCTTTTACTTCAAGATGCATTGAGACGTGTGGACAAACATAAACCTTCTCGTGAGAGACCCGCCGCTCTCGCCGTCACCGATCCTTCTAAACAGGAAATATCTCCTCAAGATTCTGCAGCAGTGCAATCAAAGGAGAAGGGATTGAATTCATTTGTATCGAAAATTGGAAGCTTATTGCCAGTGACCTATCGTGAACAGAGTAAAAGAGTTTTATCTTATCTCGTGTTGGAAACTGGTGGTGATCAAGTTCAAGTCGATGGCACAGGGAAACGAATTATAATTCAGAGAAAAAGTTATAATCTAGTTGATTTAAATTGTGATATGGTGACGAATCGTAAAGGACTTTTATCATTTGACAATAATCTATACACCTTTCTAAGTGTATCAAACTTTCCCAAAAGTCTTATTGGAAATAAGCAAATTCTTAAGAAACTAAGAGAATAGAGTCCTCCAACAACACCAGCAGCATTTAAAAAAGAAGAAGATTTAATATTTGAAAATACTAACAGCAGCAGCAATCATTTTGCAACACCTGTGGCTGCTATTCAAGAGCGAAGACGAATTGATTTACCCTCCAGTGTGCAAAAGGTCAGTGGACATTACACTACTTGTTTACGTTCAAAATGGATGAAGTTCTGAAAGGTGTCTATGAAAATATTGGTGAAGCAGGAAGTTTAAGTTCTCCCAAAACGCTTTCTAAAGTTGTCTCTGACAGCACATTGAAAAAAGCAAAAGAGTATCTAGAGAAAGAACCGAGTTACACACTGCACCGGAATCACAGGCTTCGTGGTAAACAATATCGACAAACTAAAGCCTTTTTCCATCTGCATATAATGCAAACGGATCTTTTAACTTTAGGCGCAATTCAGCGACGTTACAATGCACCCAACAAATATATTATGGTGGCAATCAGTATCTTTAGTCGCTATGCCTATGCCATCCCATTACGGTCAAAGAGAGGTGTTGAAGTTGCTCAGGCCATTGAAAGTATTCTTGAACAGGATTGCTATAGAAAAATTCAATCGTATCATGGCAGTGAATTTGTTAATTCCCATTAGCGAGAGATTCTATTGATATATAATATAACACTTTATCATAGTCACAGGCCGATAAAGGCTGCATTGCCTTAACGATTAATAAGAACGATTCGTCTATTAATTTCAAGATATTGTACCCTGAAAAATACATCTGCTTTTATTCAGGATTTAGATAAAATCATGCGGATATACAACCATCGACCTCATCAATCTCTGTCCAGCTCAAGCCCTCGGGAAGTTCACTGCATTGAAAATACATTTGATGCTTTTCTAAAGCAATATTCCAATGGTGAAAAAGAAAAAAAATTGCGAAGAAAAAATTCAGTGTTGGTGATACTGTTCGAATTAATAGAGCCACCAATATTTTTGAAAAGGGGAATTATTTATGGAGCACTGAACTTTTTAAAGTGTCCAAAACCTTCGACACAGAACCCATGACATATCGGCTGCGAGACACCAAAGATGATGAGATCCTCGGCGGTTTTTATAAATATGGACTGCAAAAAGTTAGAAACAGTAGTGAAATTTATCAAACTGAAAAGATATTAAAGAGTCGTACTCGTAGGGGCAAGACACAGTTGCTGGTTCGATGGTTAGGATACAACTTAGATTTTGATTCTTGGGTCAGTGCTGAAGATATTAACAATGCCCAATGATTTCTATGTGACTTTCATGTCCAGTGTTTCTGATCCTCTCTACAATGACCTGAATAGAACAAGTGATTTTTGGACGAAAATCTCCCCCACCATAAAATTCGAAGACAATGGAAAGTATGAAGTGGCTTTGTCGACTCTATTCTCAAAAATACCTACGACGTCCTGAGAAAAGATCGTAAATATGAAATAAAAATAAGACCCTATGATTGGCCGCCACCAACCTCAAGTGATCAAGAACAAATTCAAAAAATCAATTGGATGGATTATCCATATATTGAATTACCCTACGAGGAACTCACCTGTATGAATGATTTATGTCGTTCTATTAATAAAAGAATTTCCGCTCGTAAAAAAGGAGCTTTTCATTTCAACTATTAAAAGAAGGAGGGCAAGATCTACATTAGTTCACCTATTGCCAGCAAAAAGGTTATTCTCAATGATAATCTAAAGGATGTTCTTGGCTTTAAGCTCAATATAATCAATGGTAAAAGTCCCGGAAACACTAATTTCATTTTTGCTGACTACCCGGCTGCATTCTCCACGGACACTTGTATATTTCACAACGCCTCATTTGTGGAAACATCTCGGGTTGGTAATTCAAATGTTCCCCTCCTACGAGTTCTTGAACGAAAAACCAATCGAGAACATATTCACCACTACAATATAAAGCATCTTCAATATATTTCCGTAAATACTTCCTATTCCGAACTCTGTCAGTTAACACAAAGAACTGAATTGGGTGATCCCATAGCAATTTCAAAAGGTTTGGCTGTGATTACATGCCATTTTCGGCCCATCCTTCAACAACAAGATGTCTAATAAAAAAGTGGTATTTCCTTGTCCTGATATTGACTTCTATGTTAATAGTCTTGGCCCAAGACAACAGGGCAATGGAATGGACTATTACAAAGGTCGCTCTTCAATGTCTGGCTATGGTCTTGGCAGTTGGTTTGCTAAGCTGTTTCGCTCTTTACTACCACTGGCTAGAAAATATCTTGTACCGGCTGCAACAGAATTTGCATCCTCTACACTATACGATTGGGGCTCTGGCAAGGATTTTAAAAAAAGTGCTACGGAAAATCTTAGGTCCAGTGCGCGAACCCTTGGCGAAAGATTAAAACAAAATGGAAAAGGCTTAAAAAGGTCGAGAAATAATGCATCACTCATCAGTCTCCACTCAGGTCGGAAACGAAAGACATCACCACCCTTGTCAAAGAAAAGAAGGAAAAAGCCGACACGTACTGTAAACAGAAGAAGAAGAAGCCCCAGGAAGAGCATCGTTAGATCAAAACTAGATTTCTTTTCCCAAGATGTCCTACCTACCGCATAAGGATTCTCAACCTTCAATCACCGCCTCATTGAATCTATTCAATGCTGAAAATGTTGATGTGAGTGTCAAGCATGGATACTATGAACAATTTTATCCTCAACAACCCCTCTCTGATAATATCCACTTCAAATTTATTCCAATGAAGACTACTTTATGGACATGTCTTCTTATAGATTTACAAATGAAAGTACGGAAATCCTATAATACAATGCCAATTTGGGGCGATGGAATATCCTTTGAAAATTATATATTAAATAATCTATTTCTTCAAATCAGTGTCTACATCAATGGCACGCTGGTGAGCACAAGCAATAATCTCTCAAATTATACAAGCTATATACAATTCATGTTGATGACACCCAAATCAAACAAGGAATTGAGAGGCACCTCCAATGGATATGAATATATTACTAATAATGATAGTACAGATTCACTTAAAAATGCTACAACTAGTGAATTACATCTAGTTGGAAAAGTATATAATGAAATATTTAATATACCCCAATGGCTACCACCCAATGTTAAAGTGGATATAAAAGTGACGCTTGCACTCTCCAATTTCATATTGAGAAAAGATCTTGCTGCCAATCCTGATGTAAGTCTCTCCTTCACCTCAGCAACACTTCATGTACGCAAACAGCAGGTTATGAGTTCTGTTGCTTTGGCAGTGGAAAAACTGAGAGCCAATGGAAATAATATTAAACTACTTGTTCCTCATACAATACCAATCAACGTCATATTGCCATGGGATCACGCACCTTCACCGATTCATCCTTTATCAATGGCAAAATTCCGTCAAAACTCGCTTTGGCATTTGTAAAAAGCGCTAGTGCAATAGGATCGTGGACTGGATGCCCACATAATTTCGAGATGTTTGGACTTTCATCTCTTGTGTGCAAAGAAAACGGCATCCCACTCTACAATCTATCTTTTGATAAATCCTATGGAACATTGTATGAGTTGACCATGCAAACCCTAGATCATGACTCGCAACTATTTGAAAATGGTATAACCGAAGATATGTTTGTTAAAACACATGGTATCATTTTACTAGATTTGTCTGGCACACAGGATATGAGTATAGTACGTACGGGGAGTGTGCGTTTAGAGTGTACATTTTCCAATCCATTGGCTGAGAGTATTGCACTAATCTCACTAAATCAATATGAAACCTATTGAGAAATCACTCCCGAAGGCAGTGTTCTACTAGACTTGGCGCCATGAACACCATTCAAATAATCAATGTATTTAATATGGATCCCTACATGTCCCAGTACAAATCCTATGGTCCGCCCTCGGACTTTCTTGGAAAAATTCAAAGTGTCAACAATATCTTGATTATTGTTAATAGCAGTCCGTCGACTGTGTTGACGGGTCATTGGCTGTGCGTCTTTCAAACAATGAAGACGATTGAATTTTTTGATCCTCTTGGTCTACCCTATACATTCTACACACCCCACATCAGCAACTATATTGAGAGCAGTGGGAAAACTATTATTCAAAATCGGGAGAGGGTGCAGGATCTAACGACTAAAAGCTTTGGCATCCATACACTACTATATTTTGTGTTCCGATGTCGCGGCAATACTTACAAGCAGTTTCTCCACATTTATAGTGATAATCCACGTCTGAACGACTTTCTAGTGGAAAATATCCTCTCAGACCTATATAATATTGATTTCAGTGCCCTACGAGTAAAGTGCTTAAAAAATGTTTGTGAATTTGTTTATTAATAAAATGCATATATATATACAACAATGTCTTTAAATCTTCACTTTAGATTTCTTCTTCTTCGATGTATAGGCAACTGTCGTGAACCACTAATGCTGGTAAATCATTTGGATTCACTGTATATTGATCTTGATTGACTGCAAAGTCAGGGTCACATTTTCCACAGTGCAATCAATCAATCAATCATTTATTACCCACAACTAACAAAAAGTAGTAAAAGTGGAGTATATAATAATAAAAAAAGAAAAACAAAACCAAAAAAAAAAAAATCAACAAACACTAGCAATTAAATTAAACTACGAAAAGAACTGTAAAAGACCGTGGTCAGGGCCAAATTTACAAAATGCATCTGCAGAAATCTTTTTGTGTAGGACACCGACCTTTTGAGTTACATCCGTAACATAGAAATTATTAAATAAATACCGATTTCTAGTCCAAGGTGTCAGAAAAAGAAGAAATTTGAAAAATTTGAAATATGTAACTTTAATCTTTTTTAAATCCTTTAGCTTAAGAACAGAATGAACACCCGAAAAATAAAGCACAGAATGATCAGAAAAAGTCGAGAATAAGCGCTCAAGAGCTCTTCTGTTATATTTTCCACGGTTTGCTACAATTTTTGAATAACTGAACTGAATTTTTCTTACTGAATCAGCAACAATCTGTTTACGAAAGAGAGCTAGAGAATTAGAAACAGTAATACCAAGCCACTGAAAGGAAGAGACAGAAAGTACAGAAAATTCACTACATACCAGAGGAGTAGACGAAGACAGATAATAAGATAAGGATTCACACTTGTCAAGATTCAGGGATAGACCAATATTTAGGATAGACTGAGAAACTAAGGAAACCATCGCAGAAAGAGCAGACTTGGTACGACTAATCAACAGAATGTCATCAGCATAGGCAATGTAAGAAACATATGTAGAACCAGAAAAATAAGTGCCTGAGATCTTTTCCAGAACAGTAGAAATACAAATTTTGAAAAGCGTTGGTGATAAAACACCTCCCTGCCTAACACCACGAAGCACTTTAATAGTTGTTTCTGGAGAAGATTTCAGGCGGAGGTAAGAATTAGAATACCAAAACCGTAGAAGGTAAATAACCGAAAAATTAACACCAGAAGAAGCCAAAGAAAAGACAAGCTGGTTATGAACAACAGAATCAAAAGCCTTTGAAAAATCAAGTGTACAGAGATATACGCCTTTACCCTTAGAAGAATTAGAAAGTAGAATAGAAGAAAGGACACGATGAGCATGTTGGCACCCCACACCAGTTCTGAAACCAAGTTGATTTTCACCAAAGAAAGAAATATTTTGAGTTATATTAGGTAAAAGAATATACTCGAAGACCTTGCTAATATTGCAAGAAACAGAAACTGGACGGTAAGAAGAACAATCTGTTGGCGGTTTACCTCTTTTTAAAATTGAAGTCACGCTGCCACACAAAAAACTTTCCGGGACGATAGAAGATGCCAAGCACATTTGAAACAAAAGCGCAAGATGTGACACAAGTTCAGCACATTGAGGAGTTAGATGCATTTTAGAGATACCATCAGCATCAATAGATTTCGACTTAAGATGATTCAAAGCATTCAAAACTTCACAACGCGATATAGGCAAAACAAAGCGCTGACTTAGAAATCTTGGGACAATTTTAACAAACGCTTCACCGAACTTTCTATGAACAGAATAATTCAAAACGGAGAAAATCTTCGAATAATGTGCTTGCCAAGAACTTGGTGGAATATCAATACTACTTATATCAGAATCGTCTGTTTTACTTGAATTAATTACATTCCTCCAATCCTTAGGCGAAGATGGAAAATGAAGCCCTCGGTATCGGACACTTTTTAGATACTTCTTAAGTTCTAATTTAGTTTTCTGTTTAATAAGAAAAACATTACCGGACCTGGGCCGACCACAATCTGTCCAAATTTTTAGCCAAAATTTAGCTTTATTTTTACAGGCCTTAAGGTTAGGGTCAAGTGACCAAAGAGGCTTTTGAGTATTTTTTCGGATTCGCTTAACTGGGACAGAAATTTTTTCAGCTTCTTTCATAGCACAGATGATAGAATGATAATATCGGTCTATTTCATATTTAGCATAAATAAAATTCTGACTACACTGCAAAAGCTGATAAGGAACATAAAGCGTACTTAGAAGTGAAGCCAAAGTTATAAGATAAACATAAAAATTCACATCATTCCAAACAGGCTTATAAAACAATTTAGAACGTAAACCAGGACTCTTAGACATACTCCCAGAAAAAACAACAGACTTTGATAAACAAAAAGACAGCGGAAGGTGATCAAGATCATTCTCGTCAAGATGAACCGTAACAGGCGAGCAGACAAGAGCTGCAGAACAAATAACGTGATCAATGTCTGATTTACTACCTGCATGGTGAATATACGTATAATCGTGGGACTTCCGAACAATTTTATAAGCCGGGAGAGAATCAAAAAGCTGACTATTCTTTACATTATCAGAAACCAGATCAGAATTAAAATCACCAGCAATAACAAAATGCAACCCGTTATCCGATATCTTTTGAATTGAAGTTTTAAGACCATTACAAGCACAAGAGAAATTCTGAAGTGAACGAACGGAACGATCATTATATGGCAGATACACATTGATTAATGCAACATTACCAAGACGCACCGCAAGAAAAGTGTCATCTGATTGGAAAAGCACAGGACTCGCAACAGAAATAATTTTTTTAAAAACACATGCTAAGCCGCCAGAAGGACGGTCACAGGTAATTTTAACTGGACGCTCAGAAACAACGTTATCACTGCTCCATCTCAGAAAATTTTCGCTAAAGGCAGTCAGTAAATGTTCTTGGAGACAAACAACGTCGTAATTAACATACAGATCATCAATCAAAAAGTCCTTACCTCTCGTACCATTAATATTAAATGAGAATACGCTTATGTACGGATTCATTTCTCAGAATATACCTTATCAATAATCTTCTTAATCACGGGGCATTGTAGGCTGTAAGACGGATGAGATCCTTCACAATAAGCCCATTTTGGAGATTCTGTACAACGATCACTGTTCATAGATAAATGAGGTCCAGCGCAACGAGCGCACTTGGGAGCGCTACTAGTACATGCACTTTCCAAGTGTCCAGGGGAACGACACTTGAAGCAACACTTTGGCAATTGCTTGAACTCATAAACACGGAAGTTTTCATACCCAATCTTCACACCGTTTCGCAGAAATGATCATTTAGTAATCGCGTCTGCAAATTCAAGGTTAACCGATTTGCTTGTTCCAAACCGACTAGACCCGATTATACCAAACTGGTTCCGTAACATTTCAAGGTTAAAATCACACGGGACTTCTCGAATAACACCAGTGTGTTTTTTACATAAAACTTTCACACTAGAACCAGGTAGAGCTTCCTTTGCTGATTTGCAAAAATCTTCAGCTGCAGATTTCTCAATATTCACCGTCCACCGCTTTTTAGTCGCTTGCACTCTAGACACCAGCTGATGTCCAGAAATTGAATCTATTACGGATTTTCGCTTTAGCGGGTCACCATGCTCAGGTGGGGGATCGGAGATCAAAATTGTAGTATGCTTATCACACGCAGCAGGTTGGCTAATCACAGGTATTTGAGGAAAGTTCAGATTGTACGAATCAATCTTGGCAGAAACTAGCGAAATCGCTTGTTCAAGGCTCGTAAGCTTGGCTGTGACGTGTGTAAACGCTGTAGCAGAGATAACAGGGACTTCTGTTGGCCTTTTGATGACAAAACAAGGGAGCTGTTTTCCATCGGCATCACATTTCTTCATAAAGTCTATAATATCTTGCAGGTGATTAAGAATTGCATTAGTGCCCCTTCTGACAGGGGGATCGTTTTCATTCACAAAACTCCATAGCTTTGCTTTCTCTGACTAAACAGTTTTCACATCTTTAAAAAAGTCCACTCCTTTTCGTAAAATAACGGCTTCATCAACACCACTTAAATTTTCAAAACAAAGTTTAACAGAGGTGAATACAAAAGCTCGGAAACGCTCATCTCGTTATAAATTCACTTCAAAAATAATTTAAACCAACACACGCGAAGTACACGTGATGGTCAGGCGACGAGCGAATAATAGTAAATTAAGTTCATCAAAGATAAAGTTGACACACAGGTTTGTTCATAATCCAGGAGAAAGCTATTTTTTCGCTTGCATTGATATAATCCTTTGCAATAGGTTTGAATCCAAAACAGGTCTTTTCACCATGAACTCTGAATGAACACTGAATAATAAATGTAATAATGTAACTTCACTCTTGTCATATCTCTTTGTATAGTCAATGATATTATTTGCATTCATATTATGAAATTCACGTGTTTCAATCTGTCTATTTGAAGCAATATCACATACAGTGTTTTCTAAAGGTGAATCACATTTAATAACTTCCAAATAAAAATACCTTGGTTTATAGTCAAAATAGGCAGTGTCGTCACAACGATGACGTAGAAACCAAATTGTCTTGTTACCCCAAGAGTTGAATCGTAGACCAGATTCCTCCACCCAGAATAATTTAAATCCACGACGATACCAATCTCGTGGAAATAAACTAAAATCACGTTTGGGATTCTTTGCAATCATAGCGGGGTAAGTATTCTCCCACTGATCACATTTATCATAGTGACAATTGGAGCACAGATGTCCTCTAGGGTGAGAGTCACAAATCTCTTCAAAACATGAATTACATCCTTTAATTTGTACTGCATAGCCTCTATGTAATTTACAAGGATTACATAATTTACACTTTTCACTATAGTCATCAATAATTGTGCAATTCTCACAATGAATCCAACTGCCAAGAGTGTACATGCACAATGGACATGTAAAGAACATTTTTTGTTTTCCGATGTCAACTCTCTCACAGCTAAAACGAAACTGATCGTCCTCGCTCGATAAATTCAGTGAGGGGAATGGGGAGAGGAGTAACTCTGTGACGTTATCTTTTTTGAATGGTGGAGCCATCTACACTGAATCCATTGGCAATGTTTTCAAAATTATATCCACAATATGATTCTGCTTTGTTCCAATTAATATATCAATAAATTGACTATAAGCATTTGAATCACATCTTAAAAGTTTCATACAATAGTCCAATGGGGGAGAATCAGTTTTCATTATATTTTCAAGTATTCCCTGACGAGAGAATATCCTGCGTTGAAGAGATAACTCGAGAAAATCGTCATCCAAAATCAAATGTTTTTCCATAAACACTAGATTTGATCTGATTCTCTCTTTCTCAAATTTATTCATTTTGTAATCCTTTCACTCTGACTGCTGACTCTAGACTGACCCTGATTCGTTAGCCCTAACCTAACCTGACCAGAAAAGAAAGGGAACATTTTCGATTTCGAAACAATTTTATTGAATAATTACAAAAACAACAATAATACTAAGCATGTACAATTAGCGATACAGTTTATTGGCTTCGATATGTTTCACTAATGTATTTAAAGAACATTGTAGTCTATTCACATGTGCTATATCAACTTTTGTAGCGAAACATAATTGATCCTCCATTTTAAATTTGCTCAAGGATATCACATACCTTGCATATACTTCATCCCATTCCAGACAAAGCCGTGATCCTCTCGTAATTTCCACCGCAATGTTTGGTGCTCTTGTATTATTACCATCAACTCCACTATCATTTTCTAATAGGGTAAACATTCCACTCGCTATCATCAACACACAAATATATATCCAAATGAGTAAAGTCAAACTGTTCTTCTTCTCACTCCTTTGAATTCTATTCAAAGACTAATAAAAACTATAGCAAAAATCCTTTCCTTATATTCCCTGCGATCCTCCATCACTAATATGTAAGTGAGCCTCTGATTGGTCTAGAAGGAGATGTAACCGAGTCTCTGATTGGTCTAGAAGGAAACAAGTGATCCTGTTTCCTATTCCTGGATCTTAACATTCGCCCCTAGCGTGCACATGGCCAAAGAAACAACAACAAATAAATCGACCTTGGAAAAAGAGGTCATTGACCCACTTCGATTATGCAATCATTCTCCCTGGGGATTCCATGCCCATATTTGGTGTGGGCGTGGGACTGACATCACAGGTGTTCTCCCTAGGGACTCTATGCCCATATTTGGTGCTACCACGTGGTCATGTCACGAGTTATAGGGTCATTTCTACTAACAATTAAAAGCTGGATTAGGATAGGGCCGCTCACTTGAATTAAGAAGTGAAGCGTGTAACACCTAGAGAAGTGATAATAAAACTGTTGAAGAATTAACAATGAGGGTAATCAGTGAAAGCTTTAATACAAGAAAATTGTTGCTGTGTCACGGAATTCTGAAAAAATATCAGTTACACGCAAAATAATATGGTATTTGACCATATGAACCCTAATAGAATTAAAGTAAGAGTAAATGGATGTAAATATTCATAAGAAGATTTTAAATGTGATTTCAGTGATGCTGTTTTCGCATGAATTTGTGCTTTTGCTATGTTACCCCTTGTTTCTTTAAGTCTTGCAACAGTTAAGAATAAAATACTTGAAAAATATCTAAGAATAAGAAAAAGAAAGGCTGAGTGTAAAACTGCTTATTCTTTCTATTTAGAATTACTTGCTATGTATTGATCAGGCGGATTGACTAATGAAGAAATAATTAAACTAGAAAACGAATTACGGAAATTATTACAGTTTTTCCCCGTGAAAAATATATGAAACAAGTGAAATTAAATGGTTATTAATGTTGCAAAAATTCTGTAAAAGTGTAACCATAAATAGAGAACCTTCTTACTTTCCATGCTATATTCTCCAAAACTATAAAAGCAATAAACAACTTTTCCTTAAAGCTATACACGAGACATGTTACTCATTTGCCATCTAACCAAATAACGCGTCATTACCTAAAGGTTCGATTTAAACAGCTGAAAATTCTTTTCAAATGAGTGCTTGTGAAACCAGCTTCTGTAATAGAGCTCTATTAAACAAGTCAGACACGATTGCGTACAGGCCTCTGACGCGTGTTTATATTTCTATCCGGAATTCCTTCACCGAGTGAAAGATTCTTGGGAAGAAAGCCAAGGTTATTTTAAATAATCCTTTTGTGTTTCATTTGACATATAGAATCACTGGAAAAATTGCTGACTACTTCGCTTGAACCTGGAACTTTAAACCAGTTAAGCGCTTTAACCAGGTGCGCCATGGAGACTTGTATAGAGTTATATACTAATGGGATGGTAATACAAATTATGATTTAGAAAATCTATCTAATAAAATCATCACCTAATAAATGGAGAACCTTTTAAGAGAAATTCAAATCAAAAATAAATACAATCAAACCGTTAAAGCAGAGGACTTGAATCTAGGAATTGGGTACGAAATTAAAGCAATGAAATGTGTAAGAACTAAATACGGAAATAAACCCGTTATTACTATTAATTTTAAAGGTAAAATGGTTGATATCTTTGCACCAAAACGATTTGAATCTACAGCAGCTGATTTTGAAAAGAAATTAAAAAAATTAGATAAAGATACGATTTTAAAGGTTATAGAAAAAAGAGAAAGATAATAACAATTATGTAGATATTGATATTAACATAGCATACCGAACTATCCTTTAAATATTAAATTGTAAAATCAATACATAAAATATAGTAGTATATAATATAAAATATCGAATACAAGTAAAATATGTATTAAATTCTTATTTCACAAGAGCTTTTTTGATGTTAAAAGTTATGAGGAAAATTGTTAAAATGTTGCACATTATCATTTAAAATGGTGGATTAAAGAGAAGCTAGATTAGCTAGATCAGCTAGGGGAAGCGCCATTAAACACTTTGAGGCGATTAAGGAAAAAGAGCCCAAGGACATTAGCACTCTAATTGAATCTTTTAAAACAAGGTTCATAGAAACGAGTGTTTCCGAGAGGCTAAGAACAGACGTAGTGACATTCAATACCTCAACTAGTATCAGGGTATATGCAGACAACATTTGTCGGTCTGTATGCTTACAGTTAGAGAAAGTTGGAAGTGACGAGACGGTAAGAAAAGTACAATTGCATACTTTTACGCAAGGGTTAATAAAAAATCTATTAAGACTAATATTATGAAGAAAACCAGAAAATCTAGAGCAGGCTATTATCTTAGTAGAAACAGAGGTAAAATTTGACGAGGCCATGAAAAAATTTGATCAGATGCCAATAAATAGCAATGAAAACCAAAAAATGTAGACTATAGAAGGGGGCAAAAGCGTGTTAGCTTTGGGGAGCCAAATAGTGAAACAAAAAGGCGCGAGGAAGGCCGAAATCTCCCACCATGGACTGACCCCGGCCCATTTGACGACCAATCCCATGGTATTAGATCCTTAATGACTTGGAATACCAAGTATTAAGGGCAGCCAACCCCTCCTTCAGAGGAAAATAGTAGAGCAAACAGTGGAAAACCAAGAATATACAAAAATAGCTATAGACCCCATGCGAAAGGGCAAATCACCAGGAAATATAGGAAAAGATTCAATTGCTGTTATTGTGGCAAACCAAATCACTATGCAGCGGAATGTTGGAATGGAATTCATAAGGAAGGCCAGGGATACAAAACAATATACCAATTCAAAGCACAGGGGGGGGGGGCAGAAATTGGCCTTGAAATCATAGGGTAAACAACACCCAAGGTCAAAATAGTAACTCTAGAGAAAACTGGGAAATCCCCGAAAACATTTGGTCAAACAGTTGGCATTTAGACAGAGAAACCAGCTGATAAGGGTCGACAGAGCTGAACCATTACAAAGACCTCTTTATAGTTTAGAATGTTGTGATGCAGATACAAATAATAATAATCTACCGATTTAGCGTTGCTTTAAAATTGAGTGTTTCCAAAATTTACTGTGTTTACCTAATACTGGTGCGTCCAAATCACTAATTCGAGAGGATGTTTTTAAGAGGTTTTCTCCTAGTGTAAAAAATCGCGTAAGCAGATGCGAGAATACCCTGACATCAGTAACAGGTCACAAGCTGACAATTTTGGGGGAATGTCCATTAAACTTTAGCACAGGGGATAGAGAAACAACAGTAAAGGTGATAATATGTAAACAACTAGCATTCTTGTATTCTAGGAGTAGATGCTATAAGAAAATATGGGATCTTGTGGAACCCTAACTGATAAAATAAGCATAACCAGCAAAACGAAACTAATAGGCAAGTTTGCGTGACAACATATAAAGATAGTAACAATTAGGGTTATAACTTGAAAATGAACGGAAAATTCACAATAGAAGGGGAAACATCAACCCAAGTGTTAGCAACATTAAGCACAAAAGAAGGAAACAATAAACTATGGATGCCATAATAGGGGGGTATAACCTCAAAGAATATCCCACAATTTTCGTGGAAAATCAAATTTTTAAAATTGAAAATGGTATCACATATTTGAAATTGTCAAATCTAAGTGATAATAAAGTAAAGCTAAACCAAATAGCACTAGGATTTGCGGAAACGATTTCAAATGCAGAAATAAAATCACTAAGCAGCTCAGAATTAAGCGTAAATTTTACTAGCCACGAGCAAATGCTGTCGAAACCGCAACCGGAAGAAAGTATGGAATTACAAAAACTGATTTTTTGCAACAGTTTAATTTAGTAAATTTACCGAAAAATAAAAAAGCCCAGGTGGTAAATATTCTTTGGGACTTTAGATGGACATTCGCAAGACACAAAGCAGATAACAGATTAACTCACTTAATCACGCACAAAATACCAGCACGGGGCCCTCCAATTAAAAAATATCACCTTATAAAACACCATATCATTTAAAACCATGGCTAGATGACCAAATAAAAGAAATTGAAGAAAAGGGTATAATTAAAGAGAATGTTAGCAAGTGGTGTTTTCCACTCGTAATAGTCAGGAAAATGACAATAACTGGAGATTATGCATAGATTTGCGCTAAATGCAGTCAGGGTAAAGGATGTTATGCAATTACAACGAATTGATACGATAGTAGATCCCTTGGGAGGTTCAAAATAATAAACTAGTTTTCACCTGGTAGCGCGATACTGGCAAATAGCCTTAGACCCAGAAACAAAGCACATGGCAACAGTAATCTTAGACAATGGAAGAACGTTTACATTTGAACATATGCCTTTTGGCTTATCATTTAGTTCAAACTGCTTTAGTCAACTAATGAATTTATTGTTACAGGATAATGAAACAGAAAGAAAAAAGATACATTGGCTTACTTATATGATGTATTATTGTTTACTGAAAACCTGGAAGACCATTTAATTGGACTTAGAAGAATACTGAGAAAATTCGAAAGAGCAGGGGTAAAATTAAAACCAGAAAAGCTAAAAATAGTAGTACCAAAACTGCTTTTCTTGGATATCTGATAAACCAAGGTACTATTTAACCAAATACGGAAAAATTTACGGTCATAGAACAATTACAACCACCAAAAGATCAAAAAAGTGGCAGATCAGTGTGTGGATTGTTAAGTTATTTCCGACGATATATTAAAGATTATGTGACAATAGCACAGCCTTTGACAAACCTTTTAAAAAAATCCGGCAAATTCAAATCTCAACCAGACGCGATAAAAGGGCTGGATGAAATACAAAGGCAATTATTAAAGTTGCGAATACTTAAACTACAAGATTTGTCACAAGACTTCTGTTTAAAAACAGATGGTTCGGCGCACGGAATTTGGGATATATTATTAAAATATAAATTCTGAAGGGGTAAAATCAATGGTCCAGTACGCCAGTAGGTCGCTGACAGAGAAAGAAAATATTCAATGGTGAAAACAGAACGCCTATCAGTTGTAGTTTTTACAGAATATTTTCGCCAATTTTTACTTGGAAAAGAGTTCACTTTAGGCGTAGATTAAAAATCGCTGATTTGGTTACATACGATGAAAAATACTTCAACGAGGCAAACAAGATGGATTCTACGTCTGCAAGCATATTCATATACCCCAATATATATAAAAGGACGCACAAACATTATACCAGATTATTTATCACGGAACCAATATATGGAAGGAAATTTGATAACCACCATCCAAGACGACCTGGTCAGGGTGGAAATATTATCCAATGACAATATTTCGAATCATCAAGATAAAGATGATTTTTTTTTTCAGCCATTAAAATCCTTTTTACTAAAGGGAACAGAGCTACCGGGACACTTCCAACGGTTTTTGAAAGACTTAGATAATTTTGATCCGGATGAGAGTAAAAATATTTTCATAAGATATTACAGAGTGCTACAGGAGTATAGAAAAACTGAAGTAAAAATTATTCCAGTAATTCCAAAATCACTAGAAGGAGAAAAATTACAGATGGCACACGCAACAAGTGGCTGTCACATTTGAAAAGCAAAAACTATTGGTAGAATAAAAGGAAATTTTTATTTTTCGAAAATTTACTCAAAAGTAAAAACTTTCATACAAGACTGTCAAGAGTTTGCCAAACAAAAGTCGTCACCAAAGACGCCTAAGGCTGAATTAGGTCAATACCCAACCCCTTCAAGGGTATGAGAATTAATATCTATAGACATTTGGGGAGTAGGAAGAAGTTTACCAGTTTCCGGGAAGGAAATCGGTGTGTATTAACCATAGTCGACCATTTCAATTCATGTTTGTACGCTTTCTCAATGAAATTTGAAAAGGCAATCACTATAGCAAAAGATTTAGTAGACCGACTGTTTTTGAAACACTGGATTTTCCCGCGAATCTTACCTTAATGACAATGGGACATGCTTTAGAGCAAAATTATTAGAGGAAATTACGGAATATTTAGATATAAAACGCCGGTATACTTCATCGTATATGGCGTCAGCTAATGGAAAAATTGAACGAAACATATTTTAGACCTATGTAAACATTTTACAGATCTATATTCCAGATCTATATTTGAGATCTATATTACAGATCTATTAAAACTATATAGAACATATTACAATCTGGATCTATATAAACAGGAAATGATCATGTGTATGAAAAAAGCTATGGAACAAGTTAAAGACAATTTGGAAAAAGCGAAGACAGCACAAAAAGAAAAATATGACAGAAAAAGACAAAATAAGACTAAGTATTGTTTAGGAGACTTAGTCTATGTACACAAAAACAACCTAGAAGGACCAAGAAAGTTAAAGCCGAAATGGGACGGACCTTCCAGAATTATAAAAATTCTACCAAATAACTTAAACTGTGTTTTAAGGCACTAGTATATAGAAAAAAAAGAAATAGTACAAGACAATAGAATAAAAAAGGATTTTACTCGAAACCATGGAATTTAAGGCCCATCTCTTTAGATAAAGAAATAGTTGAAACAATTGCACCAGTATATATCAGAAGGCCATATGAATTTTATGACCTTTTTAACCACCACAACAGCTGGGAGAGATGGAAAGAATATTTGGTTCAGTCTTGGCTACAAACTTTCCACAACCAGCAAGAGAAAAGGGGCAATGTTCAATTGAATACTAGCGATGAAAGTGACAGAGAAGAGTTCCAAAGACAACCTACTGGTTCCAAAGATAATAAACCATAAGTTAAGTCCAAAGAAGAAGAAAAATTCGAAGAAACCCAAGAATTGCCTGAATTTTATACGCTAGACTCGCCTACAATCTTAACACAAAAATGGTTGATGGAACAAACGCCATATACCAGACGCAAGCTAATAGAATGTGAAACCCATAACTCTTCTACAGAAACGGATATAAATAAACCTTGGCCCTCGTTAAGAAAAACCACTTTAAGCGAAAAACCATGGAAAAAAGTTAAGAAGCCAAAAATGCAACAGCAAGTTCCTTCTTCAGCAACAAAATTAACCAAATCACTAATAAAAAAAGCCGAGTGTCAAGAGGAACAGAGGCTTAAGGCATTTGACGAAGCAATAAAACCTGGCTCAAATTCGGAACCTTGTATGCCACACTATAGAGACCACGAACAAACTTGTCAATATTATAAAGAGGAGAAACAAATTTTGCTTTCCGATATAGTGCATGCATGCAAGGCATATTCCAAAAGGTTTAACGTCGAACCTAAGAATGTTTGAACTTTGATATTATCAACTCAGTAAATGTCTTGTTTTTTCAGTCCAATGTATGCAGTCAAGACCAAGTGAATCCAAAATTCAGATCAGGAAACTGAAAGAGGCAGAACTAGTGTTGCGCCCTGTCGCTTAGTATTTAAATAAAATAATAGTAACCGTTGGAGAAGTAAATAACGTCAAAGTTTCCTTCATAATACATTTCCTCAGTAAAAATCATTAACGTAGAACTTTTAACCCCTAAAAAGACATAGCCTAAAGATTTGTTAAACGGTTCCCAGAGAAAAAGGAACTCGGATCTAAGTGACGTTACAGCTTCCTGTTCACAAATAGCAAATTTGGAGTGAGCTCAATCGCTGCTGGTCTCTCGTTGTTAAGTACATAGAATGCATCAACTGACCTTTGAACCTCTGAGGTAGCATCTACAGTCGAATTTGAAAAAAATCTTTGACGGAAATTAAAAATAATAATAATAGGAAAGGCAGCAGGAGTTTACAGTAAGTTGACTACATTTACAAGCTGGCTGTGATCTTATTATAATTATTAGAAGATGACGAATGAATATTTACCCAATAAGGACAGTATACATAAGTAATATCCGTAGATAAAATTTGTCACAATTTTGAAAAGTATAGTACGGTAAAGCACAACGATATTTCGGGCGTAGATAACTTCACATATATAGATAAAATCACAACACAAAATTAACAAAAATAATCAGGACGAAGAAAATGCAGGTGAATGGCATAAATGATAAGACTATTAGCATTTAAATATTAAAACTGCTTATTCTCTTATCATTTGGGGGATCCACCAAACTAACCAAATTTATTTCAGAAATTAGGATCATATTAACCTTTAAGTTGGAGATAATAGTCAATATATCGAAGTAGATATTTTGGATATGACAATTATGATCGTGATGAGTGGCTTTGAAAGAGAAACAAATCGAAGCTACTGCTACCAGGATCGTACAAGTCAAACCCTAAATAAACAAGTGAACTGGCAAAATTACACTCAATGACTTTATGGAAATAAGACAGAAATTAAACTAAGGAAAAAAGGCCAGTGCGAATCATAAAAAGATATAGGGAAACCACATAAGCTCCGATTACCCCTACCGCAAAAACAGAATTTGTGGTGATCTGAACATTTTTTTTAGGAAAGTTACGTACACACGAAATAAATAGGTCCACGATGAAAACCGCAGATAGCATACACCACACTCTAAGCTATTAGCATTGCCAATGAAATTATTTCTCTTTATTCTTGACAAATAAGACCGTAATTAAAGCTAAAATGAAATTTGCAACCAGTATATCGTAAAAATTGCATTTGTATGAACAAATGGGCACACAATTTGATTAAATAATGATCTAAAAATTAAACGGAAAATACAGTGGCTACAACTAGATTTTTGTTAGCCAGACGGAGGTAAAGTATAGAATTAAATGGAGCCGGCTAAACTTCGATATACGTGCATATTAATCCGACCAAATTATACTAAAACGAAAATTTTGTACTAAATTAGTACAAGTAAGTAGAATATTATGCTAGGTTACACCTAGTAGCCACAGGTGTAATCTTGTCCGTTATTAATTAAAAATACTGAAGTTATGCTTCAGGTGAGATGGAAAATTATGCTGTTCATGTGGGAGTCGTTTTTTGAAAAATGAATAGCATGGCATAAACAATTATAAAAGGCACATAGATAGACTAAATGACCTAAGTTGAAGTTGAATTTAATGAAAGACCACTAAAAGTTGGGAAGTTAAAGTGAAAATAGTCATGTTCACTTATATATCTTAAAATAAACTACTGTAAGCCATGAAGGAAAGATATATTCCCTGCAGAAGGGCCACTTTATTTGATAAGAGAATAGCCCAAGAGAAAACTGTTGCCACAAATATAAAGTATTGCTATAACTAATTAATTGCTGTGTGTATGCTCATAACAGTCCTTTTGGTATTAGCTGTCAGACAAGAGAACCTGGAAATGTATATTGAGCAACTTGAAGAAACTTGTGGTAACAAACTTTAGATGCAGGCACAAGTACGTTGATAGTGTCATAACAGGTAAAAAGGTGAATGGCTAAATTTCAAGTTTATCAAATCTAAGCTGCAAGCGGAGCCTTGTCCCAAAAGGAAATTAAAGATGAAAAAAGAGATTACGGGTGGAGACGTTATTAAACTGTCTCAAGTACCTAAAATATGAAAAGAATTAGGAGAATAAAAAAAAATTATAAAAAAAGCGACACAGAGTAAGCTAAAAACAGTTGCTGACACAACTAGGTTTTTCGAAATAAAACAAAGAAAGTTGTAAAACAAAGATTCAAAAAAAAGAAACGCGAAAAATAAATGTTTAATCGTATATGAAAATGTATATAGTGGTAACAAATGTTAGTGAGGAAATATATAAAATAAACTTATTTTGCAAACCGTTAATTGTTATGAAAATTTTATTGTATAAAATTGTAAATGTATAAAATTGAATTGTAAGAACTGTTGCTAAGCCTTTAAATAATGGCAAGTCATAGTTCTCAGTGATAATGTATAAATCTATTTGTTAGGGTACATTTTTCCTTCATATTTTTATTTATTTATTTATTTATTTTTTAACCCGTCACTACAAAAAAGCAAAAAGACGGAGTGCAACATAAGAGAAAAAAAACAAAACAATACAGAACAAGCACTTAAAAGCACTACATCGACACTACTGCCGCAGGAGGGACGACCACTCGTGCGACAGCCTTGCGTTAAAATTGTTGATCTGTTTTCTAACGGCCTGACATGATTTTGTAACTTTATAATGAAGGCTAATATATGAGTTACGCGTCCACATAGGTAATCTCAACAGATACTTCGCATAACGAAAGTAGTAAGACCGAATTTGTTGAGTGTCAGATTTCTGGAGCATTCTCCAGAAAGGTGCAATATACAGAATATGCGGCAGCGCTGTTGCGTTGTACAACCTAGCTAAAATTATGCGATTAAAACGGAGTTTTTTTGCCAAAATGTTACCATATGACGCTAAAATACGCTTTTTCAGGTGGCTAACTAAGAGCAAGCAGGTAGATCGCACACAGGGAGGCCCAAATAAGTTAACGAAGTCACTGGCTTAACGGTAATATCACCAAGTCTAACAGATACATCAATCGAATCATTCCAATTAAAAAGAGCAATCTCAGACTTAGCTGCGTTGAAACTAAAATAAATTTTCCGGTATTCCATATTTAAAATTTTTAATTTCTCTTGGACGCCTGAAATGGTCCAACAAGACGTAAGCACATCATCAGTATAACAAACTAGACTTAGATTCAAACCGCGAACAATGCATGAACATTCAATTTGCAATTGTGGCTCTATTATGGCATTGTTGAAAAAATCAGGTGAAACAATAGATCCCTGTCTCACTCCCTTATAAACCGGTAAAACAAGATAAATATCACTCAGACCAGGAATATAAATACGGACTACGAGATTTCCATATAAATCACGATACGCTCCTATCACCGAAGGGCTGACCCCCCTCTTATATGCCGAATATAAAATATATTCGTGGACGAGTGAATCAAATGCACAGTGCACATTGTGGCTACCAAGAGCTAGAGATTCACTAGCTGCATCAGCATCCAAAAGTATAGCACATAGAGCTGACAGGACATACCCACACCCTAGTCCCTTCTGAAAGCCAACCTATCCCGAAGGAACTTAACATTTTGACCGAATTTCATTGCATGTTAGCAACTCAAATAACTTACAAAAAACATTCGACATAGTAATGGGTCTATACGAACTGCAAAGGGGTGAGATTTGCCTTGCTTTAACACGGGGATCAGTTTACCTTCACATACAGATTTTGGCACTATTCTAGTGAAGAATATCATTTGGTATAGTGAGCTCAGGTCGTTAATCAGAAGATCACTACTAAAATCAACAGCAGCCCCGGAGATACCATCAGTACCCTTACTGAATTTCTTTTTCAATTTCATTATAGCAGAGAAAACCATACTTCGTCTCACGACAAAATCACTATTTGCATGGCACTGTAAGCTGTAGTTAAGCTTTTCAGCATGTTCTACACTAAGATTGGAGGAGGGAGGCGCAAACTCTCGGCGGTAATGGTCTTCCCAGAAATCTTCACGAGGAACAGAATCCGGCGTAGCATAACGTTTGGGTCGCAAGGCATGTTTCCACAGGGCACTAGGATTTTTCTTCACGCTTTCAGAAAAATTGGTTATGCAATCGCACCTGTGCTTGTTTAGAGCTCTGGCAAATACACGGTTTGCGTTTTTCCGGACAAAATTAACCCAGCCTGTTCGTGGTCTGTCACAATCAAGCCAGACTTGGAACCAAAACGTAGATTTCTGACATGCAGACTTCAGTTCGGGGTTCCGGAACCAACCTTGAATTCGCGTTCCACGCCTGATTTTCACTGTCGGCACAGCAGATTATACGCCACATTTAATGGCATGGCAAAGAAAATCACAATAAATGTCAATAAGCTTACGAGCGTCGTCAAGGGAAATATCTGCAAATTTTTGTAAAAGAAGGAAAGGGATCTTAATCTTACGAAGAATTGTATCACAGACCGATTGGAAAGATGATGCGTCTGTCTTTTCCCACTCTTCCTTGACAAACCAGACCGGAATCTTGGCTGTCGGGGCAGCAGCAGAAATATTTACTTTGACTGTTATCGGAAAATGGTCAGAAGTGTATGTTGAAGAGAGGACTTTCACTTGGCTTTGAGACAGATTTCCCGATGCTAAAACGTGATCGATGTTGGTAGTGGCCCCCGTATGATGAAGATAAGGTGCGTCACGATTTTTCATTAGAACTTCTAGATCACTGGTAAGCTGCAGGATAAGATTTGATTAAGTTGAGGTCAAGTCACGTAAGTCACAATTAAAATCCCCGATCAGGAGCTTATCGGGCATAGCATTGCAGCTAACACATTTTGCAAGAGGTTTGGCCGCAAGAGCAAAACATTTTTCAGATTTTTCGGACTTGTAATCTGTCGGAAGGTAAGTGTTAATAACAGTCAAATTTGTAATTTGCATAGCAATATGATTGGCTGAGGTCTCCGCGAGGACATTGGGAAGTGCTTTGCAAGCTAGGGTAGCAATGCCGCCAGAGGGTCTGCCGTGGCTTAGAAGGCATTTGGCTGGCGAAAAAAAATAACACGTGGGAACCAGGGAATTCAAGGAGGTCCTTATTGCACTCAATTAGGAAATGTTTTTGCAAGAACAACACGTCTAGATTCCTCAAGAATTCTTCAATTACAGGGCGCTTATTAAGAGCATCACCATGCATATTCCAGGAAATGACGCTAACTTCCATGGTTAGGCTTCTCTGCAATCACTTTTTGGTTTTCAGGGCATCTTACGTAATAGCAGGTGTGAGACGCCGAATCACAAGCTACACAACGCATCGGCTTTTCACAAGGGCTGTTATTTGATAAAATGTGTTTAGGACTCTCGTATCGGCCATAGATACTTCATTTGTAAACGAAGCGGCTTTGCCCATATCAATTTTTATGGTCTTTGTAACTCTTTAGAGACAAAAAATGAAGTTTACCACATTTAATCATTCTATTAAATCCCTTGGTGTGATGTCCACTGCACGTTTGAGGTCAGCTATGGCTTTCAAATAGAGTTCAAATGCCTTTGCAGTACCACAACGTATGACCTAAATTAGGCCCATGAAGAGAACCTTCAATTCCACCTCTGTAACATCACGAGGCACTTGCTTAACGATACCAATGTATGATGGGGCCTTTGCACGGGCTTCTTAAGTTCGAACCAGCCTTTGTTATTTTTTCGGCGGTGCGATTGGCGGTGTTTTTGTTCTTAAAAAGCAGCTTAGTTTAAGTTTTAAAAAGCTTCAGTTCAACAACTTCATCACAGTCATTTTAGTACAATTTGGAAATAAACTCCTTGCGGGCTTTGGGAGTTTTCAATTCATGTGGAAAGTTTTTTATTACTGCTGCAGTGTAGGATAACGGTTGGGGAGGGGGGACGGAGGTTTTGCAGTCTGGGCTAGTAGTTGACTGAATTTTTGTTGGCTTTGCGATTCTATGAATCCGTTTACCTTTCTGCAAATCTCATTGACACGGGTAATTACGACTGCACTGATTTCGTCTGCAGTTGTAGGAACTTCTTGTGGGTCCACTATTACAAACTTTGGAAGCTTACATTTCTGATCTTTCACCGCCGAGACCATTGTACGACATAGTTCTTTAACGTTATCTTCATCTTTGACTTTCATAGACAACCGCTCGGAAGTGCGTGATTTCAAGCAGCAAAGCTCAGGCTTCATTTATCCTGTCCATTTCATGGAACTTATCTTTGAAGTCAATTACTTGCAATAACATATTGCCATTATCCAGCGAACAGAAAAGAAATTTCAACAGCGCCGAATAAACAAATTTTTCGCTCAGAGTATATCTGTAGTTCATAAGGCCAAAACGCTATCAAATATCATTTAACGGGTAGCAGGTAAACACAAGCCGGAGACGGTCCAATTTCGTTATGAAATAAATATACAGGTATCAAAAATGTGATGAGAGAAGTAAGTGAAGTGTTGGAGGCCGTCTACCTTGTCCCCGCAATTTAAGAGGCAAGCCCAGCGGGTACCAAGGCTCTTGCTAACAACTCTCCACCCCTCTTCTGCTTACTTTTCTTTCCCCACCTCAATCTCAGCGTAATTACCTACGAATATCGTATTATTAGATTTGCGTAATAAAATCTTCTATTGACAACTTTTAACCGGTAATACAGAGCTACATTAATTGTTCCCAGGGGAAATCAAAGCTATCAAATAACCCAGCCATAGATAAGCTAATTAAGTAAAGTGTTTAAATAAGCGTCCACTGGGAAATTACTCACAATGTAAAACTGGGGTTTATCCAAGGAAAGAGTTTTTTACGCCACAAGCTCTGGATCAAGACTCCGAACTCTTACATTTCAATGAAAGAAATTCAAATGAACTTTGAAAAATCAAGAGAATGTAACTGTGAGAAGGTAAACGACGACAAAACACTACTGAATTATTCCAACTCTTGCATTTCAACGAAAGAAATCCAAAATGAACTTTGAAAAATCAAGAGAATGAAACTGTGACAAGGTAAACCACAACAAAACACTACTGAAATATTCCAACTCTTGTATTTCAACGAAAGAAAACCAAAATGGACTTTGAAAAATTAAGAGAATGTAAGTGTGACAGGATAAACCACGACAAAACACTACTGAAATAATCCAACTCTTGCATTTCAATGAGTGAAATTCAAAATGAATTTTGAAAAATCAAGAGAATGTAACTGTGACAATGTAAAACATAACAAAACACTACTGAAATATTCCAACTCTTGCATTTCAACGAAACAAATGCAAAATGAACTTTGAAAAATCAAGAGAATGTAACAGTGACAAGGTAAACCATGACAAAACACTATTGAAATATTCCAACTCTTACATTTGAACAAAAGAAATTCAAAATAAACTTTGAAAAATCAAGAGAATGTAACTGTGACAAGGTAAACTACAATAAAACACTACTGAAATATTCCAACTCTTGCATTTCAATGAAAGAAATTCCAAAAAGAACTTTGAAAAATCAAGAGAATGTAAATGTGGCACTGTAAACCACAACAAAACACTACTGAAATATTCCAACTCTTGCATTTCAACGAAAGACATTTAGAAATGAACTTTGAAAAATCTTGAGAATGTAACTGTGACAAGGTAAACCATAACAAAACACTACTGAAATATTCCTAAGAAAAAATTTAGAATTTGTAAAATTGGTTTAAGAAGGATATTAAGAAAGGAACTTGTTCTGAAAAGGAACTTTTGAAAAGTATTGCTTGATCTTGGGGTGTGCAAAAAGTCGTAAAGTAAAGTTGTGGTGAAGAAGATAACTACTTCAACTTGTAAAAATGGTTTAAGAAGGACATTAAGAAAAAAACTTGTTCTGAAAAGATATAATAAAGCCTTTTGGAAAGTATTGCTTGATGTTTGGGTGTGCAAAAAAGTCGTAAAGTAAAGTTGTGGGGAAAAAGATAAGTACTGCAACTTGTAAAATGGGTTTAGGAAGAAAATTACAAGAAGAACTTGTTCTGAAAAGATATAATAAAGCCTTTTGAAAGGTATTGCTTGATATTAGGGTATTCGAAAAGCCTTATAGTAAAGTTGTGAGGGAAAAGATGAGTACTGCAACTTGTAAAATTGGTTTAGGAAGGACATTACGTAAAGAACTTGTTCTGAAAAGACATAATAAAGCCTTTTGAAAAGTATTGCTTGATGTTGGGGTATGCAAAAAGTCGTAAAGTAAAGTTGTGGTGAAAAAGATAAGTACTTCAACTTGTAAAATTGGTTTAGGAAGGATATTAAGAAAAGAAATTGTTCTGAAATGCCTTTGAAAAGTATTGCTTGATGTTAAGGTATCCAAAAAGCTGTAAAGTAAACATGTGGGTGAAACGGATGGGTACTTCAAGTTGGAAAATGGGTTTAGAAGGGACATTAAGAAAGGAACTTGCTCTGAAATGACTTTTGAAAGGTATTTCTTGGTGTTGAGGTATCCAAAACGCTGTAAAGCATAGTTGTGGGTGAAAAGGATGGATGCTTCAACTTGTAAAATGGGTTTAGAAGGGACATTAAGAAAGGAACTTGCTCTGAAATGTCTTTTGAAAGGTATTTCTTGGTGTTGAGGTATCCAAAAAGCTGTAATGTAAATTTGTGGGTGAAAAGGATGGGTACTTCAAGTTGGAAAATAGGTTTAGAAGGGACATTAAGAAAAAAAGTTGCTCTGAAATACCTTTTGAAAGTATTGCTTGGTGTTGAGGTATCCAAAAAGCTGTAAAGTAAAGTTGTGGGTGAAAAAGATGGATGCTTCAACTTGTAAAATGGGTTTAGGAGGGAGATTAAGAAAAGAACTTGTTCTGAAATGCCCTTTGAAAAGTATTGCTTGGTGTTGTGGTATCCAAAAAGGCAGTATAGTAAAGTTGTTGGGGAAAAGATGAGTACTGTTAGGGAAAACATTAAGTACTTCAAGTTGGAAAATGGGTTTAGGCGGGATATTAACAAAGGAACTTGCTCTGGAATGTCTTTTGAAAAGTATTTCTTGGTGTTGAGGTATCCAAAAAGCTGAAAAGTAAAGCTGTGGGTGAAAAGGATGGATGCTTCAACTTGTAAAATGGGTATAGGAGGGACATTAAGAAAGTAACTTGCTCTGAAATGTCTTTTGAAAAGTATTTCTTGGTGTTGAGGTATCCAAAAAGCTTTAAAGTAAAGTTGTGGGTGAGAAGGATGGGAACTTCAACTTGTAAAATGGGTTTAGGATGTACATTAAGAAAATAACTTGTTCTTAAAAGATATAATAAAGCCTTAAAAAAGTATTAAAAAATGGGGCGGGGACTCTTTGGGGGCCTGGGGGGACCTTTAGGGGTCCGGGGGGCCCTTGAGAGCCGGGTGGTCCTTTGGGAGCCTGGGGGACCTTTGGGGGCCGGGGGCTTCCTTCGGGGTCGGGGTAGGGGGATCGGGGCTCTTTGGGGTTGGGGTAGAGGACCTCACGACACTGTTTAAATAGAACTTGTGTATTATAACGACCAAAGAGTTTCATCCTCAAATCCTCTTCTAAAACATCTTCTAAAATCATCTTTAAAATCTGTCTAACTGTTTCACCGAAATAATTCCCTAAAATGTTTAAAACGGTTTCGCCCAAATAATCCCCTAAAAGTAATTTCTGCGTGTTCCTATTGTTTTGGCATCCCTGTGCTGTCACATTTGAAATTTCTAGGAAACCATTTCCTGCGTTAATCTCTTCATCTCATAAATGTTCCTAGCTACACTATTAAGGTTCCGTTAGAATATCAATTTATCTCTCCGACTTAAAGATCAGTGAAGCAGTATTTAAAAATAGAATTTCTATCTCTTTAGACTCCCGCATAATTCCAAGATAACAAGTGATGTCATTTCTAATTCCTGACACTAAAGATCAATGAAGCTCTATTTAAAAATAGAATATTAATTTTTCTCTCTGACCTAAAGAACGTTTATCCCTCAGACCTAAGATCAAAGAAGCCATACTTGTTTCTTTATTCCCCTTTTCGTAAATCAATAATTCCCCTAGCGATTATGTAAATCAAGTTCTCAGAAATTCTCTCCCCGTTCATGAATCAATAATTCCTCTCGATTATGTAAATCAATTTCATCGAAACCATGAAACATCCATCAAAGTGAGAAAAATCCTGTTTTTCCATTCTCAGTGAGAAAACTTTCTCCCTAGGGACTCTATGCCCATATATGGTGTAGGGTCAGGACCTCCTGAGGCCTTTCTACTCAGGGCATCACTTACAACCCTTGCCTTGAGGGCTGTAAGGGAGTGTTCTCCTCAAAAACATAAGTTCTATCTGGAAATCAAATACGCTGAACAAAATGGCTATCTCAAAATTTTGATTGGATGTGTTTCGGGAAATGGTGGGCGTGGAAGGGGTGTTAGTTTTACTTCCAATAACTTTGTTACTATTAAAAAGGGCACAAGACACTCCAATTTCCAATTGAATGAGCCCTTTTGAAGTTTCTACTTCAAAAGGGAGGAGTGTCCTGCTCAAAGGTATAATTTCCTGAACTTTTAACTGCGTGGAACAAAATGGCTATCTCAAAATTTTGATTGGATATGTCTTGGGAAATGGTGGGCGTGGAAGGGGTGTTAGTTTCCCTCCTATCACTTTGGACTATTAAAAAGGGCACTAGCCCCTTGAATTTCCAATCGAATGAGCCTTTTTTGATTTTTCTAAAAAAAAGCCTTCTATAAAAACCTTATATGTCCCCAGGGCATAACTTACAGCCCTTGCCCTAAAGGCTGTGGGAGAGTGTCCTCCTCAAAAGCACAATTTCTATCTGGAGATCAACTGCACTGAACAAAATGGCTATCTCAAAATTTTGATTGGATGTGTTTCGGGAAATGGTGGGCGTGGAAGAGGTGTTAGTTGCCTTCCAATCACTTTTGACTATTAAAAAGGGCACTAGCCATTTCGATTTCTAATCGAACGAGCCTTTTTTGAAGTTTCTGCGACAACGCGTTCTATAAAAACATTATATGTCCCCAGGGCATCACTTACAACCCTTGCCTTGAGGGCTGTGGGGGATTATCCTCCTCAAAAACATCATATCTGTCCGGAAATCAACTACGCTGAAAAAAATGGCTATATCAAAATTTTGATTGGACGTGTTTGGGGAAAAAGTGGGCGTGAGAGGGGGGTTAGTTGCCCTCAAATAACTTTCGGCTATTAAAAAGGGCACTAGCCCTTTCAATTTCCAATCGAATGAGCCCTTTTTCAATTTTCTTTGACAAAGGTTTTAATATTAGCCTTATATGCCCCCAGGGCATAACTCATAACCCTTGCCCTGAAGACTATGGAGGGAGTGTCCTGCTCAAAGGTATACTTTCCTGAACTTTAAACTGCGTGAAACAAAATGGCTATCTAAAAATTTTGATTGGATGTGTTTGGGGTAAAGGTGGGCGTGAGAGGGGGGTTAGTTGCCCTCAAATAATTTTCGGCTATTAAAAAGGGCACTATCCCTTTGAATTTCCAATCGAATGAGCCCTATTTCAATTTTCTATGACAAAGATTTTAATATTAACCTTATAAGCCCCCAGGGTATAACTCATAACCCTTGCCCTGAAGACTGTGGGAGGAGTGTCCTGCTCAAAGGTATAATTTCCTGAACTTTTAATTGCGTATAACAGAATGGCTATCTCAAAATTTTGATTGGATATGTTTGGGGAAATGGTGGGCTTGGAAGGGGTGTTAGTTGCCTTCCAATCACTTTCGACTATAAAAATGGGCACTAGCCATTTCGATTTTCAATCAAATGATCCCGTTTTGAAGTTTCTGCGACAACGCGTTCTATAAAAACATTATATACCCCCAGGGCATCACTTACAACCCTTGCCTTGAGGGCTGTGGGGGAGTGTCAGTAGAAGTGACCCTATAACTCCGAACAGGACCACGTGGTCCTGTCGGCATTTTTAATGCTGACGGGGCATCAAATAAGGGCATAGAGTCCCTGGGGAGAACACGTGGTTAATGGGGTCAATGACCTCTTTTTCCAAGGTCGATGTATTTGGTGTTTCTATGTGTAATAACTCCGGAACGAAGGTTGCACATGCGCATTGAATTCTAACGGGGACAATGCTATTGATCTAGGACTCGAGGGGGAAGTGAATTTCCGAGAAATTGATTGCGTAATCAAAGTGTGTCAACAACAACAACATCGACCTTGACATTCGCTGAGAGCGTGCACTTACAACAACAACAACATCGACCTTGGAACACCTGTGCTTTCGACCTCAATTCACCTATCGTGAATCAATAATTCCCCTTAGAAACAACAAATTAATCCCCCTTTCTTGACAGATCAATCAACCAATGACATCATCTGTCAGACTTTAAAAATTTTCGCCTAGAAACATTTCTCCAGGAATAGATCCAAGTCATTAATGTCTTCGCCTCGGGAACAGTTCTACTGGTCGAACTCCAAAAGATATTAATAACCAAAGGCCATGGAAACAGTTCTCCAAGAAACATCATAGCGATGAATTGTTTTCGCGCGCGAAAAGGTTTCTTATTAATTTGAAATGCGTTAGTGCAGAGATGCCAATAACAAAGGAATACGCTGAATTTACGTTTAGGGATTATTTGGGCGAAACCGTTTTAGACAGGTTATGGAATTATTTCGGCGAAACAGATAGAGATATTTTAAAAGAAGATTTTGAAAGAGATTTTAGAAGAGAATTTAATGGTGAAACTCTGTGGTCGTTATAATACACAAGTTTCATTTGAACAGTGTTGTGAGGTCCTCTAACCCAACCCAAAGGGTTCCAATCCCCACCACCCCAACCCCGAAGGAAGCCCCCGGCCCCCAAAGGTCCCCCAGACCAGAGAAGCGCCGCCGGGATGCGCCGTGGGCCAGGAAAGCGCCGCAGGATGTGCCGCAGGGATGTGCCGCGGGTCAGGAAAGCGCCGCAGGGGATGCGCCGCAGGGAGGCGCCGTAGGAAAGCGCCACAGGATGTGCCGCAGGGATGCACCGCAAAAAAAAAAGTAAACTAAACAGTAAAAATTTCGATCACAGAAGGGCACCCTCCCCCCAGGGTCCCCCCGGCCCCCCCAACAGGGCCCGCTCCCTTTATTTTAATACATTCTTATTGCTTTTTTATATACTTTATGACCAATTTCCATTCATAATGTCATTCCTAAACCCATTTTAAAACCTCAAAGAGTCCCCTCCCCAATTCATAAATACTTTCTTGAATTTTTTAACATGGTATTTTTTTAACTTTTTAAGTATCTTAAAATGACATGAAATATGCGTACGGCTCTACCAATCGTACTCTGTGCTTGTTCATGGACACGACGCGGCTTTTACACTGGTACTCTATGGCAGGTTATCGACACTAGCGAGTTTATTGCATGCATTAAATCAGTATTTTTTACGCAGTGGAAGGATCAACACACAATTCATATCTGTAAAAAGTGAAGATGAATTATTCGACGAAAGTATGTGCACATGAAAAAATCATTGTCGTGTTGAACGCTGACAAGGAGAAATACCTGAACTATGAAACAAGTGCAAGTGGAGATCTTATTGGCAATGTATGCATACGTTGTCATGACAGTGAGGAGTTAAATTCCTTTGGTGTATCCAAGAATTTCCATCATGCAAGTGGTGGATATGCGAGAGTAACATTACCAGAGAAATTAGCAGTCAAAGAGAATGCCAACTTAAAAATAATAGTTGATGAAGAGGGACAACTTCTAGCTAATGGTTCTGGTAGCATGTTAGCCGTTGATAGATCTTATCGCAATTCTTCCGGTGTTAGCATTCGAATGAAAGCAAAAGGAAAAAGAAGACATGCATACAGCTGCATCAATATCATAAATCATATCATGTCAATGTGTCAAAACTGCTATCTATGTAAAAATAATGTGACAATAGACAGTGAAATCGCAGGCAGAATAAAAAGGACATTAGCAGACAATATCATCAATGAATATAAAGATGAATTGATGGAAAGTGAAGCGCAAGTGTACTAATAATGTAATATTTTTATATCATTATTCTACATGTCCTTATTTCATTAAAAATATCTTATGCATTATTTTGTTAAGTGTTCACTATTTTTAGGGTATGCTAGAACGTCAAACGTTCAGAATATGTATTAAAAAAGTCAGAGATGTAAGAAAAATAATTTTAGAGATAATGATACTACTATTCCAAATTTTTCATAGAAGATAGAAAAGTTCAAGTTCTCTTCTGAATTTTACCAACAAACACAATTCAATTATAATTTTACCAGAGAAAATAAAAAGCTTCCACTCCAGTTTTAAGTTCACCAAGACCTTAAAAAATTTAAAGTTCAGTTCTAAATTTTTCCTTAGAAGATAGGAAAAGTTATACTATGATAGTGATTATTTTCCATGAAGATAAAAAATTTCAGTTTCATTCTAAATTTTCTTAAATTCAGTTCCGACCTTTCTCAAAGAGATGAAAAAATTTAAAGTTCTATTCCAAATATTTCCCCGGAAGAAGAAAAGTTCAACTTCGATTCCGAATTTTCTCAATGAAAATGAAATAAGTTATTGATCAATTCTATTTTCCAAAAATAATATAAAATTTTCCACTAAAATTCAGATTTTTCTCAAAGAGAAGAAAAAATTTAAAATATTGTTCCAAATTTTTCTTAGAAGATATAAAAGATAAAGTTCTAATCTGAATTTTACCAAAGAACACAATTCAATTCTAAGTTCTCCAGAGGAAATAAAAAGCTCCCACTTCAGTTTTAAGTTTACCAAGACATTAAAAAATTTAGAGTTCAGTTCTAAATTTTTCCTTAGAAGATAGGAATAGTTATACTTTGTTTGTGATTATTTTCTATGAAGATAAAAAGTTTCACTTTAATTCTAAATTTTCTTAAATTCAGTTCCAACCTTTCTCAAAGAGATGAAAAAATTTAAAGTTCTGTTCAATATATTTTCTCGGAAGAAGAAAAGTTCAACTTCGATTCTGACTTTTCTCATTGAAAATGAAATAAGTTCTTGATCAATTCTATTTTCCCAAAATAATAAAAAAATTTTAAACTTAACTTCAGATTTTTCTCAAATAGATGAAAAATTTAAAATAATATTCCAAATTTTTCATAGAAGATAGAAAAGTTCAATTTCTCTTCTTAATTTTACCAACAAACACAATTCAATTCTAATTTCTCCAGAGAAAATAAAAAGCTTCCACTTCAGTTTTAAGTTCACCAAGACATAAAAAATTTAAAGTTCTGTGCTAAATTTTTCTGTAGAAGATAGGAAAAGTTATACTATGATAGTTATTATTTTCAGTGAAGATAAAAAGTTTCACTTTAATTCTAAATTTTATTAAATTCAGTTCCAACTTTTCACATAGAGATGAAAAAATTTAAAGTTCTGTTCCAAATTTTTCATAGAATATTGGAAAAGTTATACTTTGATCGTGAATATTCAAGTTCTCTTCTGAATTTTACCAAAGAACGCACTTCAATTCTAATTTCTCCAGAGAAAACAAAAATCTTCCACTTCAGTTCATTATTTCACAAAGAAATAAAGAAATTTAAAGTTCAATTCTAATTTTTCGGCGGAAGATGGAAAAAGTAATACCATACTTGTGAATATTTTCACGGATGATAAAAAGTTCTAATTCAATTTAAAATTTTCTCAACGAAGTCAAGGAAAGTTCAAGTTCTCTTCTGAATTTTCTCAATGAAAAAGAAATTAGTCATTGATCATTTCTATTTTTTCCAAATAATATAAAAATTTTCCACTTTACGAGGGTTGCGAGTTATATTTCTGGCCTAGGCAACACTAGGCTAGGTTAGGCTAGGTTAGCCTACGTACGCGCGCGTACGTAGGCTAACCTAGCCTAACCTAACTTAACCTCTCCTAACTTAATCTAACCTAACCTAACCTAATCATACACCTAACTTTTTGCCTGTCTCTCACCTAACCTAAGCTAACCTAAGTGAAGCATACATGGGCTAACCTAACCTAACTTAACTTAACCTAGCCTAACTTAATCTAGCCTAACCTAACCATACTCGCCGGAAAAGGTTAGGTTAACTTATCATGAGCGCTAATGATAAGTTAACCTAACCTAACTTAAACAGTGAATTTCCACCATTCAGACTGGTGGACTGAGACCCCAATATTGAGCTAGTGGATTTCCACTGGAAAATAATCACAATCGTAGTATAACTTTTCCTATCTTCTAGAGAAAAATTTAGAAATGAACTTTAAATTTTTCATCTCTTTGAGAAAAATCAGAACTGAATTTAAGAAAAATTATAAATAAAGTGAAACTTTTGATCTTCATGGAAAACAATCACAGTCATAGTATTACTTTTTCTATCTTCCATCTAAGAATTTAGAATAGAACTTTAAATTTCTTTATTTCTTTGGGGGACTTAAAAGTGAAGTGGAAGATTTTTATTTTTTCTGGAGAAATTAGAATTGAAGTGTGTTCTTTGGTAAAGTTCAGAAGAGAACTTGAACTTTTCTTCACTTCGTTGAGAAAATTTTAAACTGAACTAGAACTTTTTATCTTCCGTGAAAATATTCACATGTATGATATTACTTTTTCTATCTTCCACCGAAAAATTTAGAATTGAACTTTAAATTTCTTTATGTCTTTTGTGAAATAAAGAAATTAAGTGTAATATTTTTATTTTGTCTGGTGAAATTAGAAATGAATTGTGTTACTTTTTAAATTTCAGAAGAGAACTTGAACTTTTCTTCACTTTGTTGAGAAAATTTTAAATTGAACTAGAACAATTTATCTTCCGGGAAAATAATCACAAGTATGGTATTACTTTTTCTATCTTCCACCGACAAATTTAGAATTGAACTTTAAATTTCATAATGTCTTTGTGAAATAAAGAACTTAAGTGGGAGATTTTTATTTTCTTTGTAGAAATTAGAATTTAATTGTGTTCTTTGGTAAAATTCAGTAAAGAACATGAACTTTTCTTCACTTCATTGAGAAAATTTAAAATTGGACTAGAACTTTTTATCTTCCGTGAAAATAATCACAATTATGTTATTAATTTTTCTATCTCCCACCGGAAAATTTAGAATTGAACTTTAAATTTCTTTAAGTCTTTGTGAAATAAAGAACTGATGTGGAAGATTTTTGTTTTCTCTGGACAAATTAGAATTTTATTGTTTTCTTCGGTAAAATTTAGTACAGAACATGAGCTTTTCTTAACTTCGTTGAGAAAATTTTAAATTGAACTAGAAATTTTTATCTTCTGTGAAAATAATCACATGTATTATATTAATTTTTCTATCTCCCACCGAAAAATTTATAATTAAACTTTAAATTTCTTTATGTCTTTGTGAAATAAAGAACTGAAGTGGAAGATTTTTGTTTTCTCTGCAGAAATTAGAATTGAAGTGTGTTCTTCGGTAAAGTTCAGAAGAGAACTTGAACTTTCCTTGATTTCGTTGAGAAAATTTTCAATTGAACTAGAACTTTTTATCTTCCGTGAGAATATTCACAAGTATGGTATTACTTTTTCTATCTTCCACCGAAAAATTAGAAATGAACTTTAAATTTCTTTATGTCTTTGTGAAATAAAGAACTGAAGTGGAAGATTTTTGTTTTCTCCGGAGAAATTAGAATTGAAGTGTGTTCTTTGGTAAAGTTCAGAAGAGAACTTGAACTTTTCTTCACTTCGTTGAGAAAATTTTAAATTGAACTAGAACTTTTTATCTTCCAGGAAAATATTCACAAGTATGGTATTACTTTTTCTATCTTCCACCGAAAAATTTAGAATTGAACTTTAAATTTCTTTATGTATTTGTGAAATAAAGAACTGAAGTGGAAGATTTTTATTTTCTCTGGAAAAATTAGAAATGAATTGTGTTCTTTGATAAAATTCCCATGCGAATTTGAACTTTTTTATCTTCCGTGAAAAATTTGGAACAGTGTTTTAAATTTTTCATCTCTTCGGGACACATCTTAATAAAAGTGGAAAATTTTTATATTATTTTGAAAAATAGAAATGATCAATGACTAATTTTTTTTTCAGCGAGAAAATTCAGAAGAGAACTTGAACTTTCCTTGACTTCGTTGAGAAAATTTTAAATTGAACTAGAACTTTTTATCTTCCGTGAAAATATTCACAAGTATGATATTACTTTTTCCATCTTCCACCGAAAAATTAGAATTGAACTTTAAATTTCTTTATGTCTTTGTGAAATAATGAACTGAAGTGGAAGATTTTTGTTTTCTCTGGAGAAATTAGAATTGAAGTGTGTTCTTTGGTAAAGTTCAGACTATGAACTTGAACTTTTCTTCACTTCGTTGAGAAAATTTTAAATTGAACTAGAACTTTTTATCTTCCATGAAAATATTCACAAGTATGGTATTACTTTTTCTATCTTCCACCGAAAAATTTAGAATTGAACTTTAAATTTCATTATGTCTTTGTGAAAAAAAGAACTGAAGTGGAAGATTTTTATTTTCTCTGGAGAAATTTAGAATTGAAGTGTGTTCTTTGGTAAAATTCCGACGAGAACTTGAACTTTTCTTCGCTTCGTTGAGAAAATTTGGAACAGTATTTTAGATTTTTCATCTCTTCGAGACAGATCTGAACTAAAGTGTAAAATTTTTATATTATTTGGAAAAAATAGAAATGATCAATGACTAATTTTTTTTTTCATTGAGAAAATTCAGAAGAGAACTTGAACTTTCCTTGACTTCGTTGAGAAAATTTTAAATTGAACTAGAACTTTTTATCTTCCGTGAAAATATTCACAAGTATGATATTACTTTTTCCATCTTTCACCGAAAAATTAGAATTGAACTTTAAATTTCTTTATGTCTTTGTGAAATAATGAACTGAAGTGGAAGATTTTTGTTTTCTCTGGAGAAATTAGAATTGAAGTGCGTTCTTTGGTAAAATTCAGAAGAGAACTTGAATATTCACGATCAAAGTATAACTTTTCCAATATTCTATGAAAAATTTGGAACAGAACTTTAAATTTTTTCATCTCTATGTGAAAAGTCGGAACTGAATTTAAGAAAATTTAGAATTAAAGTGAAACTTTTTATCTTCACGTAAAATAATCACTATCATAGTATAACTTTTCCTATCTTCTACAGAAAAATTTAGAACAGAACTTTAAATTTTTTATGTCTTGGTGAACTTAAAACTGAAGTGGAAGCTTTTTATTTTCTATGTATAAATTATAATTGAATTGTGTTCTTTGTTAAAATTAAGAAGATAAATTTAACTTTTATATATTATATTAAAAATTTGGAATATTATTTTAAATTTTTAATATATTTTAGAAAAATCTTAATTGAATTTGAAAATTTTTATATTATTTTGGGAAAATAGAATTGATCAATAACTCATTTAATTTTCACTGAGAAAATTCAGAATCGAAGTTGAAATTTTCTTCTTCCGAGAAAATATATTGAACAGAACTTTAAATTTTTTCATCTCTTTTAGAAAGGTCGGAGCTGAATTTAAGAAAATTTAGAATTAAAGTGAAACTTTTTATATTCATAGAAAATAATCACAATCAAAGTATAACTATTCCTATCTTCTAAGGAAATATTTAGAACTGAACTTTAAATTTTTTAATGTCTTGGTAAACTTAAAACTGAAGTGGAAGCTTTTTATTTCCTCTGTAGAAATTAGAATTGAATTGTGTTCTTTGGTAAAATTCAGATTAGAACTTGATCTTTTCTATCTTCTAAGAAAAATTTGGAACAATATTTTAAATTTTTTCGTCTCTTTGAGAAAAATCTGAATTGAAGTGGAAAATTTTATATTATTTTGGGAAAATAGAATTGATCAATAACTTATTTCATTTTCATTGAGAAAATTCAGAATTGAAGTTGAACTTTTCTTCTTCCGGGGAAATATTTGGAATAGAACTTTAAATTTTTTCATCTCTTTGAGAAAGGTCGGAATTGAATTTAAGAAAATTTAGAATGAAAGTGAAATTTTTTATCTTCATGGAAAATAATCACTATCATAGTATAACTTTTCCTATATTCTAAGGAAAAATTTAGAACTAAACTTTAAATTTTTTAATGTCTTGGTGAACTTAAAACTGAAGTGGAAGCTTTTATTTTCTCTGGTGAAATTATAATTGAATTGTGTTTGTTGTTAAAATTCAGAAGAGACCTTGAACTTTTCTATCTTATATGAATAATTTGGAATAGTAGTATCATTATCTCTAAAATTACTTTTATTACATCTCTGACTTTTTTAATAGATATTCTGAACTTTTGACGTTCTAGCATACCCTAAAAATAATGAACACTTAACAAAATAACGAATAAGATATTTTAATGAAATAAAGACATGTAGAATAATAATATAAAAATATGTTAAATACATTATTATACATTATTAGTACACTTGCGCTTCACTTTCCGTCAATTCATCTTTATATTCATTGATGATATTGTCTGCTAATGTCCTTTTTATTGTACCTGCGATTTCACTGTCTATTGTCACATTATTTTTACATAGATAACAGTTTTGGCACAATGACATGATATGATTTATGATGTTGAAGCAGCTGTATGCTTGTCTTCTTTTTCCTTTTGCTTTCATTCGAATGCTAACACCGGAAGAATTGCGATAAGATCTATCAACGGCTAACATGCTACCAGAACCATTAGCTAGAAGTTGTCCCTCTTCATCAACTATTATTTTTAAGTTGGCATTCTCTTTGACTACTAATTTCTCTGGTAATGTTACTCTCGCATATCCACCACTTGCATGATGGAAATTCTTGTATACACCAAAGGAATTTAACTCCTCACTGTCATGACAACGTATGCATACATTCCCAATAAGATCTCCACTTGCACTCGTTTCATAGTTCAGGTATTTCTCCTTGTCAGCGTTCAACACGACAATGATTTTTTCATGTGCACAGACTTTCGTCGAATAATTCATCTTCACTTTTTACAGATATGAATTGTGTGTTGATCCTTCCACTGCATAAAAAATACTGATTTAATGCATGCAATAAACTCGCTAGTGTCGATAACCTGCCATAGAGTATCAGTGGAAAAGCCGCGTCGTGTCCATGAACAAGCACAGAGTATGATTGGTAGAGCCGTACACATATTTCATGTCATTTTAAGATATGTAAAAAGTTAAAAAAATACCATGTTAAAAAATTCAAGAAAGTATTTATGAATTGGGGTGGGTACTATTTGTGGTTGTAAATTAGTTTTCTGAATTCCATTATTAATTGAAATTGGTAAGAATGTAAATAAAAACGCAATAAAAAATTATTAAAAAAAAATGGAGCGGGCCCACTTTGGGGGGCCTTGGGGACACTGGGGGGAGGATGCCCTGCTGTGATCGAACGTGTTACTGTTTAGTTTACTTTTTTTTTGCGGTGCATCCCTGCGGCACATCCTGTGGCGCTTTCCTGCGGTGCCTCCCTGTGGCGCATACCCTGCGGCGCTTTCCTGACCCGCGGTGCATCCCTGCGGCACATCCTGCGGCGCTTTCCTGGCCCACGGCGCATCCCGGTGGCGCTTCTCTGGTCCGGGGGACCTTTGGGGGCCGGGGGCTTCCTTCGGGGTTGGGGTGGTGGGGATTGGAACCCTTTGGGTTGGGTTAGAGGACCTCACAACACTGTTCAAATGAAACTTGTGTATTATAACGACCACAGAGTTTCACCATTAAATTCTCTTCTAAAATCTCTTCCAAAATCTTCTTTTAAAATGTCTCTATCTGTTTCGCCGATATAATTCCATAACCTGTCTAAAACGGTTTCGCCCAAATACTCCCTAAACGTAAATTCAGCGTATTCCTTTTTTATTGGCATCTCTGCACTAACGCATTTCAAATTAATAAGAAACCTTTTCGCGCGCTAAAACAATTCATCACTATGATGTTTCTTGGAGAACTGTTTCCATGGCCTTTGGTTATTAATATCTTTTGGAGTTCGACCAGTAGAACTGTTCCCGAGGCGAAGACATTAATGACTTGGATCTATTCCTGGAGAAATGTTTCTAGGCGAAAATTTTTAAAGTCTGACAGATGATGTCATTGGTTGATTGATCTGTCAAGAAAGGGGAATTAATTTGTTGTTTCTAAGGGGAATTATTGATTCACGATAGGTGAATTGAGGTCGACAGCACAGGTGTTCCAAGTTCGATGTTGTTGTTGTTGTAAGTGCACGCTCTCAGCGAATGTCAAGGTCGTTGTTGTTGTTGTTGACACACTTTGATTACGCAATCAATTTCTCGGAAATTCACTTCCCCTTCGAGTCCTAGATCAATAACATTGTTCCCGTTAGAATTCAATGCGCATGTGCAACCTTCGTTCCGGAGTTATTACACATAGAAACACCAAATAAATCGACCTTGGAAAAAGAGGTCATTGACCCCATTAACCACGTATTCTCCCCAGGGATTCCATGCCCTTATTTGGTGCCCCGTCAGCATTAAAAATGCCGACAGGACCACGTGGTCCTGTTCGGAGTTATAGGGTCACTTCTACTAGTGTCCTCTTCAAAAACATAATTTCTATCTGGAAATCAACTACGCTGTCTAAAAAAATGGCTATCTAAAAATTTTGATTGGATGTGTTTGGGGAAAAGGTGGGCGTGGCGGGAGGGCTAGTTGCCCTCCAATCGCTTTCGACTATTAAAAAGGGCACTAGCACTTTGAATGTCCAATCGAATGAGCCTTTTTTGATTTTTCTACAACAACGCCTTCTGTAAAAACCTTGTATGCCCCCAGGGCATAAGTTTTAACCCTTGCGCTGAAGGCTGTGGGGGAGCGTCCTCCACAAAAACACAATTTCTATCTGGAAATCAACTATGCTGAACAAAATGTGTATCTCCCAATTTTGATTGGATTTGTTTTGGGAAATGGTGGGCGTGGAAGGCGTGTTAGTTTTACTTCCAGTAACTTTGTTACTATTAAAAAGGGCACAAGCCACTCCAATTTCCAATTGAATGAGCCCTTTTGAAGTTTCTACTTCAAAAGGGAGGAGTGTCCTGCTCAAAGGTATAATTTCCTGAACTTTTAACTGCGTGGAACAAAATGGCTATCTCAAAATTTTGATTGGATATGTCTTGGGAAATGGTGGGCGTGGAAGGGGTGTTAGTTTCCCTCCTATCACTTTGGACTATTAAAAAGGGCACTAGCCCCTTGAATTTCCAATCGAAGAGAATTTCCAAGCATGAGAGGGGGGTTAGTTGCCCTCAAATAATTTTCGGCTATTAAAAAGGGCACTATCCCTTTGAATTTCCAATCGAATGAGCCCTATTTCAATTTTCTATGACAAAGATTTTAATATTAACCTTATAAGCCCCCAGGGTATAACTCATAACCCTTGCCCTGAAGACTGTGGGAGGAGTGTCCTGCTCAAAGGTATAATTTCCTGAACTTTTAATTGCGTATAACAGAATGGCTATCTCAAAATTTTGATTGGATATGTTTGGGGAAATGGTGGGCTTGGACGGGGTGTTAGTTGCCTTCCAATCACTTTCGACTATAAAAATGGGCACTAGCCATTTCGATTTTCAATCAAATGATCCCGTTTTGAAGTTTCTGCGACAACGCGTTCTATAAAAACATTATATACCCCCAGGGCATCACTTACAACCCTTGCCTTGAGGGCTGTGGGGGAGTGTCCTCTTCAAAAACATAATTTCTATCCGGAAATCAACTACGCTGTCTAAAAAAATGGCTATCTAAAAATTTTGATTGGATGTGTTTGGGGAAATGGTGGGCGTGGCGGGAGGGCTAGTTGTCCTCCAATCGCTTTCGACTATTAAAAAGGGCACTAGCACTTTGAATGTCCAATCGGATGAGCCTTTTTTGATTTTTCTACAACAACGCCTTCTATAAAAACCTTATATGCCCCCAGGGCCTAACTTACAACCCTTGCCCTGAAGGCTGTGGGAGAGCGTCCTCCTCAAAAACACAATTTCTATCTGGAAATCAACTGTGCTGAACAAAATGGCTATCTTAAAATTTTGATTGGATGTGTTTCGGGAAATGGTGGGCGTGGCGGGGGTGTTAGTTGTCTTCCAATCACTTTCGACTATTAAAAAGGGCATAAGCCACTCCAATTTCCAATGGAATAAGCCCTTTTGAAGTTTTTACGACAACTTCTTCGATACGAAGTGCCCTACTCTAAAGGAAAAAAAATAATTGGGGAAAAAGTGGGCGTGAGAGGGGGGTTAGTTGCCCTCAAATCACTTTCGACTATTAAAAAGGATACTAGCCCTTTGGATTTCCAATCGAATGAGCCCTTTTTCAAGCTTTTATGACAAAGATTTCAATAATAACCTTATATGCCCCCAGGGCATAACTCATGACCCTTGGCCTAAAGACTTTGGGGGGAGTGTCCTGCTCAAAGGTATAACTTCCTGAACTTTTAACTGCGTGGAACAAAATGGCTGTTGGGGAGTGTCCTCCTCAAAAACATAATTTTCTATCTGGAAATCACCTACACTGAACAAAATGGCTATCTCAAAATTTTGATTGGATGTGTTTCGGGAAATAGTGGGCGTGGAAGGGATGATAGTTGCCTTCCAACCACTTTCGACTATTCAAAAGGGCACAAGCCACTCTAATTTCCAATTGAATGAGCCCTTTTCAAAGTTTTTACGACAACTTCTTCGATACGAAGTGCCCTGCTCTAAAGCAAAAAATAATAAATAATACATTGTGCCAACAGCGTTCTTATATGCTCTAAGGGCATAAATTAAAACCCTTGCCCCGAGGGTTAAGGGGAGTGTCCTCCTCAAAAACATATTTCCTATCAGTAAATCAACTACGCTGAAGAAAATGGCTATCTCAAAATTTTGATTGGACGGGTTTGGGGGAATGAGGGGCGTGGGGGGGATAGTTGCCCTCCAATTACTTTCGACATATTAAAAAGGGCACTAGCTCTTTGAATTTCCAATCGAATGAGCCTTTTTTGATGTTTCTACGGCAACATATTCTATAAAAACCTTATATACATGGATATGGTCCATGTATTCTAAAATTCATATATTAAACTCTTGAGTTACTTTTCTCAATGTTTATATAATAAATATTTCACCATGAGTGTTTTCAAGCTCTTTTTAGTGGGATTAAATCACGTGGCTTTGAATATTATTCCTTAATTATGTTACCTGTGTCTAAGAACCTGGGATAAGCATATCCGTCGAGGTGTAATAACAACTATCTTTTGGCTGTTATCAACTTGTATGTTTTTTTGTACTTTGGTCCCACGTGCGAAACTTTAGCACGACCTTAGGACGTGTACATGGTGCGCATTTCTGCATTATTTTGGATACATCCTGTTGGAAATAACTTGTTGATAAATTTGAAACACTAAAAGGCAAAGCTTCTCATGAATTACATGCTACATTGCATGTATTTCTTGGCCTAAATTCTCTTTTCTACGTAATTTTCTTTTGTTATGACGGTGTGTGTTTGGTTTTAAACTGAAATAATTTTTTGAATATTATATGGCTAAAATCTGATCTTGACAATAACGGCTAAAGAGAGAAAAGCAGTTTTACGTCATAAAAATGTTTTGGCTTGAATTGTACTCAGTCCATAATTTACAGTTTCAATGTGTCTTCAGCGGTGGAGCGTTATCATACCACCCTATATCTAAAAATGGACAAATGCTCTGCAAAAATTTAAATTCGATCAAAGTAAAAAATCTTTACTTTTGTTCCTCCTGGAATACGAAATGGTACTTATTTTTCGAAGAAAAAGTGCCATTTTGAACCAAAATGAGCGCGAGCTTGAAAAAAGTACTTATGCATTATACGAGAAACACTCGAGAATTTGGATCGCGAAGATCAGATAAGACAGCAATCGGTTAGCAACATCTTTGGAAGTGTAACCTAACCTAACCTTCATTAGTACTAACCAAACTTCACTTCTCGAATGTTTCTCGTATAATACACAAAAACCAGAAAAAATAATGCATTAAATGAATAAAATAAGATAGAAACTTTACAACCGCTTTTTTCTACAAGGGGAAATATGTAACTAGTTAGCGTTTTTGCGCATCCGTCATAGCGTACGTTTATTTATTCGTCGTTTTCACTTTCAAAATTGTATTCTGTAGACCAAAGCTCAGATTCAGTGCCTCTTTAACAGAAAAAAACAAACTAAAAAAACAACAACAACAAAATCAACACAACAAAATAAAATAGAGAAGCTTGGTCGAGCTGAGCACTGAAATATCACCGTCGCTAAGACTCTTTTTCCGGGAAAATTTAAATGAAGAACTGTTACATATTTTCGCCGAAACATTTTCTCGAGAAACATTTTCTGTGACTTGAGGCTAAGGCTATACACCATCCAATTGGATTCTCCGGTGATGAAATTTTATGAAAGTTGGATAACGTTTGGCAACACAGCAAAGTACTACAGCCAAAAGGATTATTCGCAAGATTTTGAGGATTTATTTCCAAACCCCAAAAATAAGGTTCAGAACTGCGCGATTTTTCTGCTGCACCACTTGCTATGAAAACAATGCCTTACTAGACAATTACTGTCGACACTCAATAACTCGATCCTTGATAACTCGAAATCTTCGATATCTCGAATTATTTTCAATCGCCTTGGAAAAACCTTCCGAAGTCAAAGAAAAAACAATGCACAGCTCGACATAAGTTTGTGGTTTTTTCTTACCTATTTAAGTCGAACTGACCCGAAAATTACCTCTATAACTTCAAATTCAGTAGAAAAGTTGTCATCTAATTTTCACTTTACCTCCACAAGTCAAAGTTTACCTTGGTATCTCGAAAGTTTTCCAACAGAACTCCGTTAGTCGAAACCTCGGTATGCAGGTTGCAACGTGTAGACTTTGGTATGTGTTAATTTTGTTTAAGATATTTTTGTATTTGATTCTGTTAATGTTCAGGTGTCTATTTCCTAGCAAACTGAATTTGTTATTGACATTTAAAAGTCAAGTCTTGACATTTAGAAGTCAAGTCTTTACATTTGAAAGTCAAGTCTTGATATGTCAAGTCTATAATACACTAATAAAGTTATTTTTAGCTTTGTAGTGGCTGTAGGGAGTAAATTTAGTGATTTTGTACCTCTGTTACTCGAATTCTCTTTTGGCTTACCTCTATAGCTCGTTACCTTTTTAAGTCGAATTTTGTGTAGAATGACCTCTATAACTCGAACTATGCACAAGTCGAACTATTCGTAACTCGAAGAAATATCGTTGTTCCGTAAATTTTGAGGTAGTGATAGTCAACTCTAAATTGAAACAAAAGTACAGGTTAAAAAAGAATGGCCTAACAATGGTTTTCTTTTGTCTTTTGTATCCTAAAATTTGTCGTATAAGACAATGGCAGTAATATGGGTAAATATGACACATTTAGATGAAGTTAATCATTTCTATTTTCAATAGACCAACAAAATTGTTTATAATTATTAATTATAATTTATAATTATTATGGTAATTTAAAAAAAATTAAGATTAGAATAAAAGATTAGTGTGAAAAAACAACTTTTCAATTTGTTTCGTTTGTGGTAAATGTGGTTCATACAAGGACGGCAGATGAAAGAAGTAATTCTCCTTTACATACTGGGGATACAACTGGGGATACATCATATAAACTAAATAGAACAGGTTATTTTCCGACCAAAATGCTATACAATACGGAACTTACAGCCTGAGCGAGTAATGCTGTAATATATACTGGGTTAACATCGTATTAACCAATCAGAACAGGTTATATTCGGACCAAAATAGTATGCAATACGGAGCTTAAAGCCAGAGGGTTTAAACCGTAGCAACTGATACTGATTATACTTAATATATTCATCATTAGTACTTGCATGATGCATAGCTATGAGGCCCTAGCAACCATCGATACTAACCACATTCAATATAAGGAGGGATTTTCAATGTAATTCATATTAGTAACAGAATAGAATTCGCAGAGAGAACAGTTTGTTTATATTCTTTTATTTGACAATATATATTTATACATACATATATATATATATATATATATATATATATATATATATATATATATATATATATATATATATATATATATATATATATATATATATATATATATATATATATATATATATATATATATATATATATATATATATATATATATATATATATATATATATATATATATATATATATATATATATATATATATATATATATATATATATATATATATATATATATATATATATATATATATATATATATATATATATATATATATATATATATATATATATATATATATATATATATATATATATATATATATATATATATATATATATATATATATATATATATATATATATATATATATATATATATATATATATATATATATATATATATATATATATATATATATATATATATATATATATACATATTAGAAAAAATGAGTGCAATGTTTACACTAATAGAAGTTGATTGTTGAGCAGGTAGCCGCAATGATATACAGACAAGAGTACCAAACGTACCAGTAGAAATTAGAAAAGGATCTCGACTAAGCCTTGAATGGGATGATATGTATGCAAGATATGTGATATCATTGAGTAAATTTAAATTGGAGGAGCAGTTATGCTTTCCAGCAAAACTTGATATAGTGCATATAAATAGAATTCAAGTTGATTTAAAAACAATAGTGAAATATATTGAGAGAAATAAGTTGTATCAGTAATAGAGTGATTATTATTATTGTAATGAGATATAATAAAAATGTTTTTAAATCGAAAATATATTTTATAGTAGATTATCGAATATTCCTGAAGTAGAGAGAATCTCAGTTAGTCTGAAGTTATTTGTGAGAGTGTTAGGAGTGAAAAAAAAAATGGATGGATTTGAGAAACAAAAAAATATACAGAATCTTATGATTATGGAAAAATGTTTGATTCTAGATGAGGATTTTCTGGAGTTATCGTTTCAATAGAAAATATTTTCTCAAAGAATACTTAACGTAATATTGAGAAATGATTCTCCATTTTGGCCTATTGTATGAAACTTTTATGTCGTGGTCCAAACGCATTTGCAAAATTTATTGACATATAATTGAAACAAAACAAAATGATGCCGTGGATTTGCTATTGAACCCACTACCTTAAAAATTTAAGACCAAATCCAATTAATTTTTTTAATGGGAATAATAAATCGAGAATTTGAAAGATGCTGTTCAAACAGGCTTTCTGATATCATTCGATTACTCCTCTCTCTCCCTCTCTTTCTCTCTATTTATCGATGGTATGTCAGTTTCATTTTGGTGATGAGAGTGTCAATACTGAAAAAATACTCTATACAGGTCCACCATGCATGCATACACTGGGCAGCTGGTCATCATGTAAGAATTATACAATTATTGACGAGTATGATGAAAAGCTTAGATTATACGACCCGTTTAAATTGCATAGAGAATGTGCAGTACAAATTAAAGGCTGTAATTCTTGTTTTGAACAGATTTGTGACTCTCACCCTAGAGGACACCTATGCTTCAATTGTCACTATGATAAATCTGGTCAGTGGGAGAATACCTATCGGGGTATGATAGGAAAGAACCCTAAAAGAGATTTAGTTTATTTCTAAGATACTGGTATCGCTGTGGTTTTTATTGTTTTGAGAGGAAGAATTGGGTGTACTTTCCCAGAGTCACCCGATAAAATTTTGAGATAGTCATTTTGTTCAACGCGGTCAAAAAATATAATAGCTATGTCTTTGAGGATGAATTAATCCCCCACTGTCCCCGGGGGAAGAGCAGCAAGTTATAAACTTTGCCAATTGTATACATATAGTATTGGTTATTGGGAAGCATACAGACGTTTTCCGGGTGGATTTTTTCTGAGGAGGGGTCGGGGGGGGGGGGAGGGAGAGGGTTGCGTGAGAGGATCTTTCCATGAAGGAATTTTTCATGGAGGAAGGGAATTTTCCATGAAGGGTGCGCCGGATCTCCCAGCATTATTTAAAAAACGATCAGAAATTAAATTAAAAAAAAAACAAGTTTTTTCAACTGAAAGTAAAGAGCAGCATTAAAACTTAAAACCGAACAGAAATTATTACGTTAATGAGGGGGTTCACGCCATCGTCAATACCTCGCTCTTTACGCTAAAGTTTTTAGTACTTTCAAAAGAGCTATTTCATCTGATCAAACGGCCTTTGTAATTCAGGGTTCGTTCTTATAGAATTGGACAAATTTCGAACTTTAGTGTAAATAGTGAGGTATTGACGATGGGGCGAACCCCTCATATACGTAATAATTTCTGTTCGTTTTGAGTTTTACTGTTGCTCCTTACTTTTAGTTGAAAAAACTTGTTTATTTTAAATTTATGTCAAAGAAGAACGCAACATTAAACCGAAGATTAGACCTTAAACTTGAGTTTTACTGTTGCTCCTTACTTTTAGTTGAAAAAACTTGTTTTTTTAAAATTTATGTCAAAGAAGAACGTAACATTAAACCTTAATTGAAAAAGTTCCAAATTTTTCATTGAAGATAGAAAAGTTCAAGTTCTCTTCTTAATTTTACCAAAGAACACAATTCCATTCTAATTTCTCCAGAGAAAATAAAAATCTTCCACTTCAGTTCTTTATTTCACAAAGACATAAAGAAATTTAAAGTTCAATTCTCAATTTTTTGGTGGAAGATAGAAAAAGTAATATACTTGTGAATATTTTCCCGGAAGATAAAAAGTTCTAGTTCAATTTAAAATTTTCTTAACGAAGTGAAGAAAAGCTCAAGTTCTCTTCTGAATTTTACCAAAGAACACACTTCAATTGTAATTTCTCCAGAGAAAATAAAAATCTTCCACTTCAGTTTTAAGTTCCCCAAAGACATAAGGAAATTTAAAGTTCTATTCTAAATTTTTCCGTAGTAAATAGAAAAAGCTATACCATAGTTGTGAATATTTTCCAGGAAGATAAAAAGTTCTAGTTCAAATTTTAAGTTTCTCAACGAAGTGAAGAAAAGTTCAAGTTCTATTCTGAATTTACTCAATGAAAAAGAAATTAGTTATTGATCATTTATATTTTTCCAAATAATATAAAAAAGTTCTACTTCACTTCCGATACCCTTCGAAGATATGGAAAATTTAACATAATGTTTCAAATTGGTATCAGAAGATAGTAAAGTTCAAGTTCTCTTCTGAATTGTACCTAAGAGGATAATTTAATCATAATTTCTCAAGTGACAACAAAACTTTCTAAATTGAGTTCTCTATTTGACAAAGACAGAGAAATTTAAAGTTCAATTCTAAATTTTTCGGTGGAAGATAGAAAAAGTAATACCATACTTGTGAATATTTTCACGGAAGATAAAAAGTTCTAGTTAAATTTTAAATTTTCTCAACGAAGTGAAGAAAAGTTCAAGTTCTCTTCTGAATTTTCTCTATGAAAAATAAATAAGTTATTGATCATTTCTATTTTTCCAAATAATATAAAAATTTTCCAATTCAGTTCAGATCTGTCTCAAAGGGATGAAAAAATTTTAAATACTGTTCCAAATTTTTCATAGAAGATAGAAAAGTTCAAGTTCTCTTCTGAATTTTACCAAAGAACAAACTTCAATTCTAATTTCTCCACAGAAAATAAAAATCTTAAACTTTAGTTTTAAGTTCCCCAAAGACATAAAAAATTTAAAGATCTATTCTAAATTTTTCCGTAGTAGATAGAAAAAGTTATACCATAGTTCTGAATATTTTCCCTGAAGATAAAAAGTTCTAGTTCAATTTTTAATTTTCTCAATGAAGTGGAGAAAAGTTCAAGTTCTGTTCTGAATTTTCTCAATGAAAAAGAATTTAGTTATTGATCAATTCTATTTTTCCAAATAATATAAAAATTTTCCACTACAGTTCAGATCTGTGTCAAAGAGATGACAAATTTAAAATACTGTTCCAATTTTTTCACAGAATATAGAAAAGTCCAAGTTCACTTATTAATTTTACAAAAGAACACAATTCAATTTTAATTTCTCCAGATAAAATAAAAATCTTCCACTTCAGTTCTTTATTTCACAAAGACATAAAGAAATTTTAAGTTCTTTTCTAAATTTTTCGGTGGAAGATAGAATAAAGTAATATCATAGGTGTGAATATTTTCCCGTGAGATAAAAAGTTCTACTTCAATTTTAAATTTTCTCAACGAAGTGAAGAAAAGTTAACTTCTCTTCTAAATTTTCTCTATGGAAAAGAAATAAGTTATTGATTAACTCTATTTTTCTAGAGAAAATAAAAATTTTTCACTTCAGTTCTTTATTTCACAAAGACATAAAGAAATTTAAAGTTCTATTCTAAATTTTTAGATGGAAGATAGAAAAAGTAATACTATGATTGTGATTATTTTCCATGAAGATCAAAAGTTTCACTTTATTTCTAATTTTTCTTAAATTCAGTTCCGATTTTTCTCAAAGAGATGAAAAATTTAAAGTTCTGTTCCAAATTTTTCATAGAAGATAGAAAAAGTTATAGATTGATTGTGAATATTCGACAGGAAGATAAGGAGCTAAGTGGCGTGCCACTTAACCTAGTGTAAGTTAACCTAGAAATGTTAGGTAACCTGAACCCTAGAAACCCTAGAAACCCTCTGAACCCTAGAAATGTTAGGTAACCTAACCTAACCTGGGGGAGGGGTCCCGCCCGTGGTCGGCTTTCGGCCCCGTGGGTACAGAGTCAGCATGTCGGAGAACACACTTTCCGGTTCAGCATGTCGGAGAACCCTAAAAGGTCAACCCTAGAAGGGTAAGTTAACTCTAAAAGGTTAAAGAATCTCCTTGAAAATTACACTTTCAGATTCAGCATGTCGGAGAACACAGAGCCTCCAGAGCCCTCGTCGCTCCTTACTTTCAGTTATCATAAAAAAACTAGTTTTTTTATTTAATCTTTTAAAGGCCCTAACAATTTAGGTTCTGCATAAATCCTTTTACAGAAGTTATTTAGTGAAATCACAAGACATGATGAAAGAAAAAAAGTATATAAAAAAAAATTGTCAGGTGTGGGGTTCGAACCCACGACCCTGTATGGGGACCAGATCTTAAGTCTAGCTCCTTTTTCACTCGGCCAACCTGACTTGTAAACAATTCTTGATAATATTCATATTGTAATTCAGTTTCATTGGTAAAATTCAGAATTGAGCTAACTTTTTTCTCTTCTTTAAGAAAATTCAGAAGAGAACTTGAACATTTTGCACTTCTTCGAGAAAACTCAGAATTAAACTGGAGTTCCTTATCTTCATGTTGAATATTCACAATCAATGTATAACTTTTTCTATCTTCTATGAAAAATTTGGAACATAACTTTAAATTTTTCATCTCTTTGCGAAAAATCGGAACTGAATTTAAGAAAATAAGAATTAAAGTGAAACTTTTTATCTTCACTTGAAAATAATCACAATCATAGTATAACTTTTCCTATCTTCTACAGAAAAATTTAGAACTGAACTTTAAATTTTTTATGTCTTTGAGAAATTAAAAACTGAAGTGGAAGGTTTTTTCATTTTCACTGATAAAATTCAGAATTGAGCTAACTTTTTTCTCTTCTTTAAGAAAATTCAGAAGAGAACTTGAACATTTTGCACTTCTTCGAGAAAACTCAGAATTAAAGTGGTGCTCCTTATCTTCATGTCGAATATTCACGATCAATGTATAACTTTTTCTATCTTCTATGAAGAATTTGGAAAAGGACTTTAAATTTTTCATCTCTTTGAGAAAAATCGGAACTGAATTTAGGAAAAATTAGAAATAAAGTGAAACTTTTTATCTTCAGGGAAAATAATCACAATCATAGTATTACTTTTTCTATCTTTCATCTAAAAATTTAGAATAGAACTTTAAATTTCTTTATGTCTTTGTGAAATAAAGAACAGAAGTGGAAAATTTTTATTTTTCCTAGAAAAATAGAGTTAATCAATAACTTATTTCTTTTCCATAGAGAAAATTCAGAAGAGAAGTTGAACTTTTCTTCACTTCGTTGAGAAAATTCAAAATTGAAGTAGAACTTTTATCTCCAGGGAAAACATTCACAACTATGATATTACTCTTTCTATCTTCCACCAAAAATTTTGAATAGAACTTTCAATTTCTTTATGACTTTGTGAAATAAAGAACTGAACTGGAAGATTTTTTTTTCTCTGGAGAAATTAGAATTGAATTGTGTTCTTTGGTAAAATTCAAAAGAGAACTTGAACTTTTTTATATTCTGTGAAAAAATTGGAAGAGTATTTTAAATTTTTCATCTCTTTGAGACAGATCTGAACTGAAGTGGAAAATTTTTATGTTATTTGGAAAAATAGAATTGATCATTAGCTAAATTCTTTGTTAATGAGAAAATTCAGAACAGAACTTGAACTTTTCTCCACTTCGTTGAGAAAATTAAAAATTGAACTAGAACTTTTATCTTCAGGGAAACTATTCAGACCTATGGTATAGCTTTTTCTATCTACTACGGAAAAATTTAGAATAGAACTTTAAATTTCTTTATGTCTTTGGGGAAATTAAAACTGAAGTTTAAGATTAGTTTTATCTCAGGAGAATTAGAATTGAAGTTTGTTCTTTGGTAAAATTCAGAAGAGAACTTGAACTTTTCTATCTTCTATGAAAAATTTGGAACAGTTTTAAAAAAATTTTCATCCCTTTGAGACAGATCTGAACTGAAGTGGAAATTTTTATATTATTTGGAAAAATAGAAATGATCAATAACTTATTTGTTTTTCATAGAGAAAATTCAGAAGAGAACTTGAACTTTTCTTCACTTCGTTGAGGAAATTTGAAATTGAACTAGAACTTTTTATCTTCCGTGAAAATATTCACAAGTATGGTATTACTTTTTCTATCTTCCACCGAAAAATTTAGAATTGAGCTTTAAATTTCTTTGTCTTTGTCAAATAGAGAACTAAAGTGGAAGATTTTTGTTTTCTCTGGAGAAATTAGAATTGAATTGTGTTCTTTGGTAAAATTCAGAAGAGAACTTGAACTTTTTTATCTTCTGTGAAAAAATTTGGAACAGTATTTTAAATTTTTCATCTCTTCGAGACAGATCTGAACTAAAGTGGAAAATTTTATATTATTTGGAAAAATAGAAATGATCAATAGCTAATTTCTTTTTCATTGAGAAAATTCAGAATAGAACTTGAACTTTTCTTCACTTCGTTGAGAAACTTAAAAATTGAACTAGAACTTTTTATCTTCCGGGAAAATATTCAGAACTATGGTATAGCTTTTTCTATTTACTACGGAAAAATTTAGAATAGAACTTCATATTATTTTATGTCTTTGGGGAACTTAAAACTGAAGTGGAAGATTTTTATTTTCTCTGGAGAAATTACAATTGAAGTGTGTTCTTTGGTAAAATTCAGAAGATAACTTTAGCTTTTTTTCACATCGGTGGAAAAATTTTAAATTGAACTAAAACTTTTTATCTTCCGGGACAATATTCACAACTATGGTATTACTTTTTCTATCTTCCACCGAAAAATTTAGAATTGAACTTTAAGTTTCTTTATGTCTTTGTGAAATAAAGAACTGAAGTGGAAGATTTTTATTTTCTCTGTAGAAATTAGAATTTAATTGTGTTCTTAGGTAAAATTCAGAAGAGAACTTGAACTTTTCTATCTTCCATGAAAAATTTGGAACAGTATTTTAAATTTTTCATCTCTTCGAGACAGATCTGAACTGAAGTGTAAAATTTTTATATTATTTGGAAAAATAGAAATGATCAATAACTAATTTATTTTTCATTGAGAAAATTCAGAATAGAACTGGAACTTTCCTTGACTTCGTTGAGAAAATTAAAAATTGAACTAGAACTTTTTATCTTCCGGGGAAATATTCACAACTATGGTATAGATTTTTCTATCTTCCACCGAAAAATTTAGAATATAACTTGAAATTTCTTTCTGTATTTGTGAAATAAAGAAATGAAGTGGAAGATTTTCATTTTCTCTGTAGAAATTAGAATTGAATTGTGTTCTTTGGTAAAATTCAGAAGTGAACTTGAACTTTTTTATCTTCTATGAAAAATTTGGAACAGTATTTTAAATTTTTCCAACCCTTCGAGACAGATCTGAACTAAAGTGGAAAATTTGTATATTATTTGGAAAAATAGAAATGATCAATAACTAATTTCTTTTTAATTGAGAAAATCCCGAAGAGAACTTGAACTTTTCTTCACTTCATTGAGAAAATTTAAAATTGAAATAGAACTGCTTATCTTTCGAGAAAATATTCACGACTATGATATAGCTTTTTCTATCTACTAAGGAAAAATTTAGAATATGTAAAATTGGTTTAAGAAGGATATTAAGAAAAGAACTTGTTCTGAAAAGATATAATAAAGCCTTTTGAAAATTATTGCTTGATCTTGGGGTATGCAAAAAGTCGTAAAGTAAAGTTGTGGTGAAAAAGATAACTACTTCAACTTGTAAAATTGGTTTATGAAGGACATTAAGAAAAAAAATTGTTCTGAAAAGATATAATAAAGCCTTTGGAAAGTATTGCTTGATGTTTGGGTGTGCAAAAAAGTCGTAAAGTAAAGTTGTGGGGAAAAAGATAAGCACTTCAACTTGTAAAATGGGTTTAGGAAGAACATTACGTAAAGAACTTGTTCTGAAAAGATATAATAAAGCCTTTTGAAAAGTATTGCTTGATGTTGGGGTGTTCGAAAAGCCTTATAGTAAAGTTGTGGGGGAAAAGACGAGTACTTCAACTTGTAAAATTGGTTTAGGAAGGACATTACGTAAAGAACTTGTTCTGAAAAGATATAATAAAGCCTTTGAAAAGTATTGCTTAATGTTGGGGTATGCAAAAAGTAGTAAAGTAAAGTTGTGGTGAAAAAGATAAGTACTTCAACTTGTAAAATTGGTTTGGAAAGGACATTAAGAAAAGAACTTGTTCTGAAATGCCTTTGAAAAGTATTGCTTGATGTTTGGGTGTGCAAAAAGTCGTAAAGTAAAGTTATGGGGAAAAGGATGGGTACTTCAGCTTGTAAAATGGGTTTAGGAGGGACATTAAGAAAAGAACTTGTTCTGAAATGCCTTTGAAAAGTATTGCTTAATGCTGGGATGTGCAAAAAGTCGTAAAGTAAAGTTATGGGGAAAAGGATGGGTACTTCAACTTGTAAAATGGGCTTAGGAGGGACATTATAAAAAAAGAACTTGTTCTGAAATACCTTTTGAAAAGTACTGCTTGGTGTTGGGGCATTCAAAAAGCTGTAAAGTAAAGTTGTGGGTGAAAAAGATGGGTACTTCAACTTGTAAAATGGGTTTAGGAACGACATTAAGAAAGGAACTTGTTCTGAAAAGATATAATAAAGCCTTTTGAAATATGGGGACCCTTTTGTGTCTCACGTGCACAAAAAAAGTATTAAAAAAATGGGGCGGGGGCTCTTTGGGGACCGGGGGGACCTTTGGGGGTCCGGGGGGCCCTTGGGGGCCGGGTGGTCCTTTGGGAGCCCGGGGGATCTTTGGGGGCCGGGGCCTTCCTTCGGGGTTGGGGCAGTGGGGATCGGAGCCCTTTGGGGTTGGGTTACAGGACCTCACAACACTGTTCAAATAGAACTTGTGTATTATAACGACCATAGAGTTTCACCCTCAAATCCTCCTCTAAATCATCTTCTAAAATCATCTTCTAAAATACTTCACCCGGTTTCACTTATATCATCGTTTAAAATGTCTAAAAATAGTTTCACCCAAATGATATCTAAGCTTAATTTAAATGTGTCCCTTTTTTTTCGACAACCGTGCGCTATCATATTTGGAATTCATATAAAACTATATCCCATGTTAATCTCTTCATCTCCCGGATCACAAAGTTCGTTAGGAAACATTTATCCTGGATAAATATCAACAAATCAATCAGCCTTGTCATCATTCTTCAGACATTAATAAACTTCGCCCGGAGACAATTCTCCAGGACGAACACCAAAGACATTAATAAACTTTGCCCGGAGACAATTCTCCTTGAAAATACATCAACAAATCAATCAACCTTGACATCATCCGTCAGACATTAATAGACTTCGCCCGGAAACAGTTCTCATGGACGAACACCAATTTCTCAGAAACGCGTTCTCCCTGGGGATTCCATGCCCATATATGGTGCCCCGTCGGACTGACAGCACATGTGTTCTCCCTGGGGATTCCATGCCCGTATATGGTGTGGGATCGGGACTGACAGCACAGGTGTTCTCCCTAGGGATTCTATGCCCATATATGGTGCTACCATGTGGTTATTTCACGAGTACTAGGGTCCCCCCTACTGATATTATCGTCGTCTAATTTCAATTTGTGTCTAAAAGATTGTTTTGCTTCATTAAAAACCTCTCTGATTTACTTAGCAGTTGAAATTAGTTATTTGGCTTATGCTGATGAAATTATTTTACTTAGTCGGTCGAAGACTGTGTTGATTGAAAATTTTAAGATTTTAGCGAATGAGCTGAATAAAAAAGATCTAGATATTAACCTCGCGAAATGCCAGTATTTAGTGATTAATGATCCTCATGGTTCTCCTCCTCTTGATTCCGGTAATGACCGGATTTTTCATGCTTTGGACTCGGTAATATACCTAGGAGTCCTATATTCTTCTGTAAAAAGACTATCATCTCTTTTAATAATAAGCCATCTGGAAATTAAGATCAGAAAGACGTTCGGTTCCCTCGTTCATCTGAGGGGCAATATGAGAAGGGATATTTTAGCTAGACTGTAGCTTTCCGGCGGTGATTTTGAAAACTTTTCCATCTTCTGCTTCATCTCAAATTAAAGTTGTGTATTTTAGATGTTCTACTGGTAGGTTACAATGCCACCAATATTGGTGTGGTAATGTACGGGTGTCACCACTTATTGGTAGAAAAATGGTGTTATTCCACTTATTGGAGAGAAAAGCCCCTGGCAGTGCCAAATATTATAGAATGCCCGCGTCTTCCACGCCGGTTCTGTAAATATCGGGTTTGGTAATACCCAATTTACAGTATACCCTGTCCCAGGGTATGATAACGTGATCGAGCGGCCAAATGGCTACTTTAAGGCCAAGGCTACCCACCCTGAGTTACCACTAATTTCTAACTATCTCCTTGGATGTAACGAACCCCCTGTCAATATAATAATGGAGGTATCTCGTAACTCTGTTTCTACCCTGTCTGGGTTCCTGGAAAATAATCTCACATGGCTGCAGAAAATAGCTTACTTGTATTCTTCCAAAAGGTCACAACAAACACATATATAAATTCTCCTTACAGACTCCCTATACGGGGTCTCAAAGTAGACTAACTGAAAAATAATAATCATTTTGTACACAAACTCTGCATAGGGGTGGACCTTCGCTTGGCCCTGGCTAATCCTCTAAATCCCCATTCAAAATCCATTCTACTTTTTCTTAACATTACCTTTCTATGACTCAGACCAGCAAGTCCAAAATAGAATTTAGTTCAAAGCTTACTTATTGCGAAAGAATCTAACTTAGCAACCAGAATTTAACTTAGGATTAAAAATTATCTTATAGACAAATATAATTACAGAAAGGAAAATGGGTCATTTATCTGAAAAGAAAAGAAGCAGGGGTGGAACCCCAACACCTTCCCCCGTAAGATAAATGACAACCCACGCGCCAAGCTGGTCCACCCTTACAAATATACCACTTAATTCCAAAATCATCAAACTTGTTTATCGTCTGTTCTTCCTTCTTTTGTACATATCCACTGCAGCTAACCGTTGGCTTGTGGCTTCGCGACTATACCATCCCCTTAGCTTTTTTCCATTGCCATTCCGTATTTCTGTCCAACCAATCAAAGCTATTGTCTGTACAGCTATATTCCTCAAGCTTGGGATTTCAAAGAATGAAGAATCCACGAGATTTGTGGAGCTTTATCTTGCACAGCAAAATAAAAAATTTCTTGCTCTCACGAAATTTACATTTGAGAGGAGCAGAGAATCCGTTTCTTGCACATTCGATGATGCCAGCCATCCTGAAAAATTGGCTGTACTAGCCTCTCAATTTCCATCTGTGGAAACAACCCCACATCTCAATTAAACTGTAAATTGAATTAAGGGTCCGAAATTTTGTTTTAAACTTGATAAAGTCCCCGTGGAAGACATTATCTCTTCAATAGAAACATCTTTGCATAAAAACACAAATCTAATAAAAGATGTTAGCTTAGTAAGAGCTTCTACCGTAAAATCCCTGTATAATTTTGTATTGAAACCGGAATTTCCAGTTACGATCTTCAAAGACATAATAATTCCTAAAAACTTGAAAAAGGATGGTTCAATTACCATTACAAAAGCAGATAAAAGTAACACTTTAGTTGTGATGAATACTGAGGACTATGAATCAAAATTAAGAAGTTCACTTAATGGTGAAAAAACATACAAGAAGCTATCGTATAATCCAACAGACTTTTACAAATAAGTTTAAGAACGAATTGAAGTGCTTAAAAGATGAAGGAAAAATTACACCTCAACTTTATTACAAATGCCTGCCAAGCAGTTCCTTGTGCCCTAAATTAGACAGACTTCCCAAAATTCATAAGCCTAACCTACCATTACGATAACGAAAACATCTATCAAGGGAATATCATGACTTAGCGTTATTTCTGCTAATCTTAAATTTAATGCAGCTCTTTATTTTTCTTTGACAAATTTTTTTTTTATGCACAAGTTTTTTAAAATTTATTTTGGTTTGTTTTGTGTTTCCACATTTTTTCAGTGTTATATAAAATGAATATTTCTACGGTTTTTCATGTTTTAGACTAAAAAATTGAAGTATTCGTTTCTAATTTATTACTTAACTGTTGAATTGATGAAATGTATTATGCTGAAATCAAATAGGAATAGAAGAGTCTCCTAGACCTAGGTTATGCAGGTGGTTCGAATGTCCGAGGTAAAAATATTAGCTAAATGAGTGAATTTGAAGGTTTTAGGAGCTTAGATTTTGAAAATGAATTTTGATATCGATCAAGTGGATTTCTTGATGTACCATTATTTCTACTAATCTTAAGTTTAATAACTTTACTGGGACAAAGTTCATTTTATGCTATTTTTTTAAGATTAATCTCTATTCGTTTTTTATTCCCGAAGTTTTTTATTGGTTTATAAAATGATTGTTTCTACAGCTTTTCACGTCTTAGACTTAACATTTAAAATATATGATTATAATTTATTAGTTACCTGCCGAATTGCTCAAATCTATTTTGTTGATGTCAAATGGGAAGATAAAAGTCTCCTAGACTTATGTTATGCAAGTTGTCTGAGTGTCCGAGATGAAATATGATATTAAATGAGCAAGTTTGGAGGTTTTAGGGGCTTTAGATTCAAAAATGAATGTTAAAAGATCAAATTTCTTAGACACTGAGTAAATGAGGGTGTAGAGTTTATATTAAGCAACAAGAATATAAATCAAACTTAATGTCTTAAATTTAATTTCTGATCGTTTTTTAAACAATGCTGGGAAATCCGGCACCCCCTTCATGGAAAATTCTTCAAGAAATAGATCTTTAATTATTTGCGTATAAAAATAAAGTTTAGTAGCACTTAAGAAAGTAGCTCTAGGCGAGTGGCTTTGACACAAAAGGTTGACTAAGGGGACAGGTTTGTATATTGATGTGCATGTGGAAAATTTTACAAGCTCGACAGAAATACACTTTTAGGTTTAGGGAGTTAATTGACCTGTCCCTAAATAGAAAAGCCACTCATTTCTCAGAAATGAATAGAAATTTCAAAAAAAGATCAATCACGTGAAGGTACGATAAATGGTATTATAAACTAAGTTTGTTTTGTCAACAAATAACAAATTAACCTCAAACAAATTACATTAATTTTGATTCGGGTATAATTTGAACCGAAAACAACTATCTACAACATATAAGGAATCGGCCAAAATCGGTCGTGGTGAAATTGACGTTTTTTGTCTTTTCTTCTAAAATACCGACTTTGAAAAAAAACTTGCATTTTTTTACTCATTTCTGTGTTTTGACCATCCCTTAGTTATTTGTCCCCCCCCCCTTCCCCACACACACAGACACATAAGCGCGAGATAAAGCGCGCATTAATATGCGTTAGATATTACACGGGGCCGGATCCAAACAGAGAAGGATCAGACAGTTCTTATGACGGTGAAGCAAACAAATGGGGAGTAATCCACCGTTGAGACTCTTCATTGCTGTTTCAGCGTCTTCTGACTATATCCAAAACACTCAATATGGTCGAAGAATCATCATTTAAATATGAACTTTGCTCTTATCCTGCGTCGCTTTTTGGTGATTTTGGCACGTTCCAAAAGCCAAATAAACCAGAGCTAGGAAAAGTTATCAAGCGACTTTCAGAAATTGATACTATTGGGTAAAAACATAGTCTGAACTGCATCTACGCATTAGACGGGGGCGCTTTGCTTCGCAGGATCCCCTGGGTGAAGAAAGAAATATATTAGGAGATCTTAGACCGATATTGGAACTACGTTTTGGCCAAATATTCAGACACCATTATTGTCTTTTATAAATTGCAGCCCTTTCCCTGGGGACTGTGGGGGATTAAGTCATCCTGAAAGACATAGCTATCATATTTTTTGACCAGGCTGAACAAAATAGCTTTCTCAAAATTTTGATTGGGTGACTTTCGGAAAAAATGAGCGTGGGAGGGGGCCTAGTTTATAACTTGCAGCGCTTCTTCGTTTTAATGTTGCTCCTTACATTCAGTTGAAAAAAATGTGTTTTTTATTTAATTTGCTTCAAAGGGTTAGTTCCACGGAGAATTATCATCAGGCCTTTACAATTGTCGTAAAATAAAAATGGAGAATTAAGTAGTCATGCTACATCATCTGTTCTTAAAAAAAAATCAATGATAGATTTGCAAACAATCAAAGTACGTGAGCAAAAAAAAAAATGCCTTTGGCAAAGTCAAATCAATCTATTTATAGCAATGGTTTTGAATTTCTCTATCTCTTTAACAACCTCAGAAAGTTTCATCTCAATGACCAAAGATTTTCAACCGACAGAACATTTGCCAAAATTGCTCTCTCAAATTTCCAGATAAACCAGTCTTGGTACCTAGTGGCATCTACCAATAACTCCTCTAGCCCTCAGAAAGGTTCATATCAAAGAACAATAGGTATTCAGCTGACAAAAAATATCTGTCAATGTGTTCTGAATACTTTCCCTGAAAGTTTGTAGTAGTATTCGTAGCAATAGTAGCAGAAGTCTCAGCGGTAGTAATAGTAGCAGTAGGTCTAGACTGTATGTCCTTTCTTGAAGCCTATTGCTGGCTCTAGGTGGGAGCACAGGCTAGCTAAGCCTGAAAATTTTTGCAGCGGTGGTGGAACTCCAGGCAATGAGGCTCGACCCTCCATCCCTAGGCAGCATAGGAAATCCGTCAGCGCACCTGAAAGTGGTGAAAGGGTGTAAACATCACAGAGCTTCACGCCAAGCAAGGTGGTGGTTAACGCTCTCCGTGTGACCGCAAGATTGGGGACCTTGTGGTGAATTTTATCCCCAAGAAACGTCCAGCAAAGATAATGAATATGTGACAGAGTAAAAGTTTGGCTACGGCATCCCCGGTTTTATGCGATGAAACGAAACTTGTGCCCTCGTCGAAAAGTGGGCTAACCAAAAATATGATGAGGAATGTGAAGCAGAGTAAAAGTTTGTCTACCGCAACCCCGGTTTTATGCAATGTGATGGGACTTGCGCCCTCATCGAAAAGTTGGCTAGCTACCATCATATCAAGAAGACAAGGCCTAAACTTTGGCTGCTGGAACCTATGCTCGATAAAGTGCCTGATAAACAAGCTTTTGTAGCTGAAGAATTTCCTATTTATAATCTTGACAACTTGTGCGTCTCTGGGACGAGGCTGAATGGACGTGACATCTCTAACCTAGAAGCACCGTCTGGGAAGAAGGTCGTATTTTACAACTCAGGACCAACTGATGGTTCTGGTTTAGCCGAAGTAGGTCTCATATTGTCCCCAAAAGCGGCCACTGGGCTCCTCGAATATGAGGCAATAATTTGCAAGATTGTATGGGAGAGATTTAAAGGCCAAAATAACAACATGAACGTCCTTAGCGTATACGCCCCAACCAGAAATGCGCCTGAACACCTAAAAGATCAGTTTTAGAGCAAAATTCAGATTGTCATTGACAGGACCCCCCGAAAAGATACACTCGTGATTGGAGGCGACTTTAATGCAAGGGTTCGTGGCAGGCTAAACGACTCCGAACAGGCGATTGGCAAACATAGTCTCGGTGATAGCTGCTCTAATGGAAACAGACTGCTCATGTTGGCAATGCAGAACAATCTTGCTTTAGCTAATACTTGGTTTAGACACAAGCCTTGCCACACATATACCTGGGAATCCCGCGATGGAAGAACGAAAGCTCAAATTCATTACCTGCTTATATCTCGAAGGTGGAAGACTTTAAAGTTAGACTCGAGGGTGCACAGAGGCGCTGACACAGGATCAAAAATGGATGCGACAACTTCTTGCTAAAGACCAAGCTAGGGTACAGATTAAGCACAAAGAAGGCGCATATGCCAAGTCGGAAAATAAATGTAGGCTATCTAAGTTAAAAATAGATAAATGCCGAGAATCCTTTGTCCTTGAGCTTTCCAACCGCTTCGCCACCCTACTAGACGACGCCGAAGATATTGATCAGGATTCCAACTCATCAAGATGCCCCGCTGTTAAGATAGAGAGAAAATGAAGCAAGTTCAAAGGCCACGTAAAGGAAACCGCAACAAACTTCCTCGGAGTTGTAAAACAAAAAGCCAAAAAATTAATCTCTGAAAAAAACACTAAGACTCTCTGCAATGAAGAAGTAGATATCATAGGCAGCGTAATCGCGCTGCCTAAGTAAAGAACGATGTTGGCACAATGTGTTATTTTTTTCCATACTAGGGCACTTCGTATCGGAAGATTTGTCGTAGAAACTTGGAAAAGGGCTCATTCGATTGGAAATGGGAGTGTTTAGTGCCCTTTTTAATATTCGAAAGTAATAGGAGGGAAACTAGCCCTCCCCACGCCCATCACTCCCCCAAACACATTCAATCAAAACTTCGGGATAGCCATTTTGTTCAGCGTAGTTGATTTCCAGATAGAAAATATGTTTTTGAGGAGGAAACTCACCCAAAGCCCTCAGGGCAAGGGTTTTAAGTTATGCCCTAGGGGCATATAAGAACAATGTTGGAACATTGTATTTTTTTTTCGAGCAGGGCACTTCGTATCGAAGAAGTTGTCGTATAAGCTTCGAAAAGGGCTCATTCAATTGGAAATTGCAGTGGCTTGTACCCTTTTTTATAGTCGAAAGTGATTGAAAGGCAACTAACACCCCTTCCACGCCCACCATTTCTCGAAACGCAACCAATCAAAATTTAGAGATAGCCATTTTGTTTAGCATAGTTGATTTCCAGTAAGGTTATGCCCTGTAAGTTCTGTTGTAAGTTCTAAGTTATGCCCTGGGGGTATATAAGGTTTTTATAGAAGTAGTTGTCGTAGTAACTTCAAAAAATGCTTATTTGATTGGAAATTCAAAGGGTTAGTGCCCTTTTTTATAGTCAAAAGGGATTGGAGGGCAACTAACCTCCCTATCAAGCCCACCTTTTCCCCAGACGCATTCAATCAATTTTTTTTCTTCCATACCAGGGCACTTCGTGTTGAAGGAGTTGTCGTAGAAACTTCAAAAAGGGCTGATTGGATTGGAAATTGGAACGGCTTGTAAACTTTGGAAATAGGTTTTTCTTGCCTAAAACCATTAATTAAGATTCTAAATATATGTCGGAGATGCGTATGTGTAATTCTTCCCATGGTCACTTGAACCCGGAATAAACCCATTATCTAAAATGCAAACATTGCAAATTGTCAAGAATCAACAACCCCACTTCTTAGAAATTCTCTTTATCAGTTCTGTCGAGTGGCCAGATGTGTATCCGAATGTGGGTACCAATTTGAATTATTTAAGTCAGTTCGAATTCTGTATCTGTCCTAGCCATATGTACCTTCACTGTATTATATGTATAAATAAATGTTTTATACTCTGAACACAGACTATGTGATGGTTAGAGGTTCTAGGCATCCTCCACCGGTAGAACCCAGATAATAGGCCAACGCTACCATAAGGCCCTAAAAAGAAGAAGTCTCACTGTACAGAGAAATAGACAATTCACAGAGAAGTGAACAAAGAAACTTTACAAAGTGGTGGCAGCGGAGGGATTATAATCCCACTTTAATCGTAAAATTTTTGACTACTTTGGGTAATTTAATGGCCAAAGAAAATGCCACGGAAATAAGTAGTGTAAATATGGGGGATAATTCTGAGGATGATATAACAGATAAACCTATTGAGGATAAGAGCAACTTGATGAATCAAAGAATAATTGGGTCAGTAATGGATCCCCTGGGAAATATTCCAGTTCTTGAAAATGCAAAATTTATAAAACCTTTTTTTAGCCAATTGAGAAGGGTAAAAACATTGCTAGGCTGGTCAGACTCGCAGGTAATAGATGCAGTACCGCTTAGAGTAACAGGGTCATTACTTAATTTTTTTGAGGATAGAGATTCCTCCAATATTATTAATTTAGAGGAACTTGAAAAGGAAATGACGCAGGCATATTTACCAGGAAAGACAGCTTGAAAAAAATTCAAAGATTTAGCTGAATTGAGGCAATCATCCAATGAAACATTGTATCAGTTTTATAAGAGGGTGGAGATTGCCACAAAATCATATCGATCGGGGTATGGCGAATTAGTAGGTTTTTTTGATAGTATAGGCCTGGAGTGTTTTATTGAAGGCTCGAGAATAAATATTAAGAGATATTTATTAGAACACCAGGATGCTTATAATTCCCTCTCTGAAGAGTATAAGATAGCGCAGCGTTTTTAAGCTATTGCAAAAGAAATTGGTGAAGAAAAACATGAATTTTTTCAGCAATCGTAGATGCTGGAACTTGTTGGACAGGACAGAATAAAGAACTTCGTCAGAACTGGCCTGACGTAATACGTGACCAGCGGGAGAGGTAGATTTTTTTTAGGGCAGGATGTAGGGGTCATATTAGGAATTTAAGCAGAAATTTTTGGAAAAAAAAATTATGACGAGAAACTGAGAATTTTTTATAAGGCATTGATCTAGAAAGGTATATTATCAAGAGAGACAAGAAATTTATTATAAGGAACCGACGTAATGAGGCGTTGTGTCGAGAGAGATGAGGCTGGTGAAGGGGCGAACTATGGTTGACCGAGGGACCAGATAACTGAAAATTTATTAGGAACCAACGTAATGAGGCGTTGTGTCGAGAGAGATTAGGCTGGTGAAGGGGCGGACGACGGTCGACCGACGGACCAGCGGTTAACGGGTTTCAGAGGATCCTGAGAAAGGAAGGTCTGAGCGGTTAACGGGTTCAGAGGATCCTGGGAAAGGAAGGTCTGAGCTCCCATGGGCAAAGAGAGAGGTAGGTGGTGGATCACCGAACCTCGAAAACCCTGCAGGTTTCGTACCATGGAAAATAGTCGACAGGGCGGAAAAGAGCGTCCCAGAAGTCGACAGAGCGGAAAACGAGTTTCGTACAAGAAAGGAAAATAGTCGACTGGGCGAAAAAGAGCGTGCCAGAAGTCGACAGGGCGGAAAAGAGTTCCATGCCAGAGAGGAAAATAGTCGACAGGGCGGAAAAGAGTTCCGTGCCAGGAATCGACAGGGCGGGAGAGAGTTCCGTGCCAGAAAGGAAAATAGTCGACAGGGCGGAAAAGAGTTCCGTGCCAGGAGTCGACAGGGCGGAAAAGAGTTCCGTGCCAGGGGGAGTGACAAATAATAATTTTGTGTCTTGGCTGTTGAAAATTTTTGACGGCCTGTTTCTGAAGGAAGGTGTTCTTTATTGTTATCCGCTAGGAGGCGTTGGCAAGAACCAAGGGAACCCTAGAACAGCTAAAATAGTCTTGCCAAGTGTCCTAGTAGATTCGGCAATAAAACTGGCTCATGATTACTTACTCATTGGTGGTCACATGTCTATGGAGAAGACATTAGGTCGAGTGAGCCGTATCTTTGTATTTGATAGAATGGGTGCACAAGTTCGAGAGTATTGCGAGAACTGTAATTTGTGCTTACGTAGGAATAAAATGCATCAGAATGTCAAACCTACGTTAGGAAAAAAAATGAAGAGCCGAAATACCCAGTCCATGTGTTTAAACTTTTGGTTGTTCAAAATTGTCTTAAGCAACCAGTAATAACAAATAAATCAATATCGGAGGAATCAAGAATCGTAGAATTGGAGTTAGAGAATCGTGGGCATAGGAAAATTGATTCAACGTCATTTGTATACCAGCTTCCTGTGGAAACTCCAGTAGTAACTTCAGAAATAATGGAGGATAGCTCCGTTTCTAGCGAACAACATGAGGTTCAAATGGAACCTAGTCTAGTTAGTGTAGAAGTAGATAAAGAAGAAATCGAGGTTAAGGCAGGCTCGAGTAGAGAATCAGGTAGTCTTGGGAGAAGTAATAGGAAAACAGGACATAAACCCCCAGGTTATTATAGAGAGTATTGAAACAATTGTAGAGAGATAAGTAGAGTAAGATGATTGTGGAGATTAGTATGTTACTGCAGTACAAACGGTGTTGGGACTCGATGTTAAGTCAAAATGAGGATGTAGCTGGTTTTTATGCTGATTAACTGAACAGGAGAAATGTTTTCTTTGAAATAGGAAAAATAGAAAGATAAAACTGACAAGCGAAAGATTTTTGACCAACCCTTTTCAAATGATGTATTTACTTCCTTTTGATATCTTATGGATAATAACCGAATAATTAATAATATAACCGAAATAAAATAAAATAACCGAATAATTTGGAAAAAAAAAGAATTAAAGCTTTGGAAAAAGGAAAGTGAAAGAAAATCTCATTGTGTTTCTGTCGAAGATCATCGTTTTTGTTTTAGTGTTCTGTTCAAATTTAAATTCTTTTAAAAGATATTCTGACGATGTGCAAATTTTTATTAGGTGTAGCTATGCAAATTTTATGCGAACTTAGCATGACAATATAAAGTGAAATGAAAGTGCCAATTGGGAAAATATTTTCTTGTGTCTTGTTGATTCAGTTTTAGTGTCAGAATTTATTTTATGTTCTTGTAAAGTGTACCTTTGTTTGTACCTTTGTTTGAGGATAGAAAATCGTTTTTTTGGGAAAAAAAAGATTTTGAAAACCCCGGGGAAAATCTGTAAACTTTGGAAATAGGTTTTTCTTGCCTAAAACCAATAATTAAGATTCTAAATATATGTCGGAGATTCGTATGTGTAATTCTTCCCATGGTCACTTGAACCCGGAATAAACCCATTATCTAAAATGCAAACATTGCAAATTGTCAAGAATCAACAACCCCACTTCTTAGAAATTCTCTTTATCAGTTCTGTCAAGTGGCCAGATGTGTATCTGAATGTGGGTACCAATTTGAATTATTTGAGTCAGTTCGAATTCTGTATCTGTCCTAGCCATATGTACCTTCACTGTATTATATGTATAAATAAACGTTTTATACTCTGAACACAGACTATGTGATGGTTAGAGGTTCTAGGCATCCTCCACCGGTAGAACCCAGATAATAGGCCAACGCTACCATAAGGCCCTAAAGAGAAGAAGTCTCACTGTACAGAGAAATAGACAATTCACAGAGAAGTGAACAAAGAAACTTTACAGGCTATTGCCCTTTTTAATAGTCGAAAGTGATTGGAAGGCAGCTAACACCCCTTCCACGTCCACATTTCCCCAAACACATCCAGTCAAAATTTTGAGATAGCCATTTTGTTCAGCGTAGTTGATATCCAGATATAAATTATGTTTTAGAGGAGGACACTCCCCCACAGCCCTTAGGTCAAGGTTGTAAGTTATGCCCTGGGAGCATATAAGGTTTTTATAAAAAACGTTGTCATAGAAACTTCAAAAAAGGCTCATTCGATTGGAAATCCAAAGGGCTAGTGCTCTTTTTAATAGTAAAAAGTGATTGGAGGGCAACTAACACATTCAATCAAAACTTTAAGATAGCTATTTTGTTCAACTTAATTGAAAGTTCTGGAAATTAGGTCTTTAATGATGACAACCCCCAAAGCCCTCAGGGCAAGGGTTGCAAGTTATTCCCTGGGAGGATATAAGGTTTTTACATAACGCATTGTCGTAGTAACTTCAAAAAGGGTTCATTCGATTCGAAATTGAAAGGGCTTGTGCTCTTTTTAATAGTCGAAAGTAATTAGAAGGTAACTAAAACCCCTTTCACTCCCACCATTTCCCCAAACACATCCAATCAACATTTTGATATAGCCATTTTGTTCCATACAGTTTAACGTTCAGGAAATTATACCTTTGAGCAGGACCCTCCCCCTACAGTCTTCAGGGCAAGGATTATAAGTTATGCCCCGGGGGCATGCAAGTTTTTATTGAAATCTTTGTCGTAGAAACTTAAAAAAGGACTCATTTGATTGAAAATGTCAAGGGCTACTGCCCTTTTTAATAGTCAAAAGTGGTTTGAGGGCAACTAACCCCCCTCTCACGGCCACCTTTTTCCCAAACACATCCAATCAAAATTTTTAGATAGCCATTTTATCCAACGTAGTTTTGGAAATTAGGTCTTTAAAGATGACAGCCAGATTAGAGGGCTAAAGATGAGAGGGCTAGTGTCCTTTTTAATAGTCGAAAGTGATTGGAGGGTAACTATACCCCCTCTCACGCCAACCATTCCCCAAAACACATTCAATCAAATTTTTCAGACAGCCATTTTGTTCAACGTAGTACGAAAATTCTGGAAATTAGGTCTTTGAGAATGACAAATCCCCCTCCTCCCATAAAGTTAAGATCGATTAGATAAGTTAAGATAATCCCTTGTTAAGATCGACGTGGGTAAAAGGTTTTTTTGTTTTTTTTTTTTTTGTTGTTTAGACCAGGGCACAACATATCGAAGAAGTTGTCGTAGGAACTTCGAAAAGGGCTCATTCGATTGAAAATAGAAATTACAATAAATAGCCAAGTCAAAATCAAAACGAGCAGAAATTAACGTAAGTTGGGCTGAAAACCCTTATGCCTTCCCAAAGCCAGAACATAATTTGCACTTTACTGAAAAAAATATAAATGTTTTACTTTTATAACTTTAATAAAATAAATAATTTTAACATTTTGATTACTTAATATCAGTATATATATATATTCAACTGACAATGCACATTCATTTGTTTTTTTTTCAGTAAAGTGCAAATTATGTTCTGGCCTTGGGAAGGCATAGGGGTTTTGAGCCCAACTTATGTTAATTTCTGCCCGTTTTGAGTTTGAATCGGTTATTTATTGTAATTTCTGTTCGTTCTGGTTTTCATTTATTTATCGATGCTGATTTGTGGTAGTTTCATACTTCGTAGATTATTTTATTTTATTTTTGCTCATTTTTGGTTTAATGGAGTTCTTTACTTTTTTTGAAAACCTTAATTTGGGAAAAAAGTTTTTTTTTAATTAATCTAGCAAAAAGTCCGCTGCATATAAACTGCTGCGTCATGAATGTCATAAGTCTGCTAGAGCTGACAGAAAGGCCTACTGGTTAAATTTGGCCCATGAGATGGAAAATCCGTCTCACGAAATAATACAAGTAAACTTTACCAAATTCTTGGAGAATATACCGGGAAGAAAAATTAATCTACCATCCCCCTGCTTAAAGCAAAAGACGGGCAACTGCTCAAAAGTATGCAAAAACGTAGCGAAAGGTGGCGGGCATACTTCCACCAATTGCTGAGACCAGGAATTACTAGCAGTGAAATCCGATGCCCCATAGCCTCACCCAACCCGTCAAAGACATATTCTTATGAAAATGTGTCTATGGACCACCTACTAAAAAGGAAGCAGGCCAGGTAATTAAACTACTTTAAAAAACACAGAAGTCCTGGAATAGATGGCACCCCGGCTGAGCTGCTAAAAGCTCTACCTGAGTCGGCCGCAGATCAGCTCCATGAACTTGTTACGGATGTATGGGATGACGAATACATTCCTGATGAGTGGAAGACATCGATAATTGTCCCCATCTTCAAAAAAGGAGACCGAATGGAATGTAAAAACTACCGAAGCATATCCCTCATCCCGATTGCTGCAAAGATGTTCGCAATTATACTTCTAAATAGGTTCCGAGACACTAGAAATTCCCGAACTTGACCCAACCAAGCAGGATTTAGACCATGTATGGGCTACTGTGACCTGATCTCTAGCTTAAGACAGGTCCTAAAACATCGCTTCAAACACCAGCAGGAGAGAATCCAAATCCTCATCGATTTCTTAACGGCTTTTGACTCTGTCCATCGGGACTCCATATGAGTCGCAATGAGGGAGGACGGAGTCCCTGAGAAGATCATCATACTACAAAAGGCATATTATGATGGAACAAAGGCCCATGTTAGAGTTGATAGTGATCTTTCGGATCTGGTCCTGATTGAGGAGTGTGTGCGTCAAGGATGCGTTCTGTCACCGATATTATTCAACTTCGTCATTGATTGGATTCTCGTGGCCCTCGACAAGTATAAAGGTGTGGAAGTAAGCCTGTCCTTCTCTGTCACGGATCTTGATTACGCTGATGAACTGGATATACTTGCTGTGTCTGTTACAGATGCCCAGGCCATGATTAATGAAGTCGTAAGCAGAGCACTTTTGACTGGCCTCCAAATAAGTCTACCGAAGACGAAAACGATGTGGACACCTGGGATGGATGACACCCCTGTGACCCTAAATGGTAGTCAAATTGAGAACTTTCAGTCGTTTAAATACCTTCGCTCAATGATAAATGCAGCTGGGCAATCATCAGAGGAGATCCGGAATCGCATATCCTCAGCAAGGAACGCCTTTCTAAGAAATCTCTCCACGCACAAAGCTCCGACTCTACGAAGCTGTGGTACTCTCTGTCCTTCTCTATGGGTGTGAAACTTGGTCACTGAAAGCACCGGAAGCGTCAAAATTGGACTTATTCCATCACAAATGCCTGCGCTGCATACTAGTCATTCGCCTCTCAGACAGAGTCTCGAACGAAGAGGGCAGGAGAAGAGGTGGGGATCGCCCACTTGTCTCTGCTATTGTAAAAATGAGGCGCCTGAGCTAGTTTGGTCACACCCTGCGGAGATTAGAAGACCATATTACCAAAAAATGCCTCAAATACCTTCCACTACCAGCATGGAAGAAGGAAGCAGGAGGACAAAAGAAAACATGGCTTGCAACAGTCAAGGCTGACCTAGAGCGTATTGGGGGTTTTCGAAAAATTGGGCGACACTGGGATCGTCACTGGCTTGAATTTATGGAGCCTGCCACCCTCGAGCGAAATTTCTGGAAAAAAAACATGTCGTCGTCTGCTGGGCGCCACGATAAGCCTGGTTGTGGCTTGAACGTGCAACAAATACAAGTACAAGTAAGTAGATTGCATGTACATCCTTCTCATAACGCCCTGAATGTTTCAGTTTAATAGCCTAAGGTTTTCCTGAGACATATATCTCATACTTCTTTTTTGGAACCTGAATGCAAACAGTTTTTTTCGATTTAGTTCAACTTCTCCCCAAATAAACACTACCTGAAAGTTTATCCTTAATACCCTTAGCTTCAGTAGAAGTAGTAGTCTTAGCAGTAATAATAGTAGCAATAATGGTAAAACGCACATAGTATCTTTTCGTTAGTTCAACATCCCCCTCAACATATCCTGAAAGTTTTAATTTAATGCTCTAAGGCGTTCTTCAGATATTGTTTTATGCATTTTTCAAAACCTGCATGCATATAATTTGTTTGATTTAGTAGAAATTCCCCCTAAGCATTCTCGGAAATCTTCACCTAATTACGATTATCCATACTAGTTTAAGTAATCATAGTAGTAGTAGTAATATGCGCATATTCGTTTCCGTTAGTTCAAATTCCGTTTAAATATACCATGAAAGATTCAAGTATATGGTCTAAGCCGTTCCTGAGATATTGATGGTATACCCTTTTGACAATTTAAAAAAATCAGTTCAATACCCACGCCTTTTGACAACCTGCAGACACACAGTGTATTCTGACTTAGTTCAACTTTCCCCTTAATAATCTCTTTTTTTTTTTTACTTTAATACCCTTAGCCTTAGCAGTGCTAGTATTGTAAAAGTAGAAGTTGTAGGAGTAAAAGATGTAGTACTAGTAGTAGCAGTCTTGTATTAGCAGCAGCAGCAGTAATATAAGAAGCAGTAATAGTATGCATATATTTTTTTTTTGGTCATTGAACATTGCCTTGGTCATTCCCTGAAACTTTCAGCTTCATAAACTAAGCAGAAGACACACAGTGTATTCTGATTTAGTTCAACTTTCTCCTTAATAATCTCTTAAATTTTTTACTTTAATACTCTTGGCCTCAGAAATACTAGTATTCTAAAAGTAGACGTTGTAGGAGTTGTAAAAGTAGAACTACTACTAGAAGTAGTAGTAGTAGTAGTAGTAGTAGTAGTAGTCTTGGTTTGAAAATTAATGTTAAGAAGACTAAGTCACTAAGGCTAGGAATAAGTGAAGATGAAATGGTGACGTTGAGTAATGAAAAGATTGATCAGGTGGGCAGCTTCACTTACCTTGGTAGTATTATTAGTAAAGATGGTGGGAGCAGTGAAGATGTTGAAAATAGAATAGCCAAGGCTCAGGGTGTTTTTTCACAGTTAAAAAAAAAGTTTGGAAGAATTGGAAGATAAGTCTGCAAACCAAGATTAGAATATTAGAAGCTATAGTGATGACAGTGGTCAAATATGGCTTTGAAGCATGGACGCTCCAAAAAGCGGATGAAGATTTGCTATATGTTTTCCAGAGAAATTGCTTAAGGACTGTTCTGGGTACCCGGCTGACTGACCGTATTTCAAACAATAGACTGTACAAAAAATATGGTTCAATACCGCTCTCTGGGGCTATAATGAAAGAAAGGTTGAGGTGGCTAGGCCACGTTGTGCGGATGAAGGATGATAGATTGCCGAAGATTGTTCTTTTCAGCCAACCGTCTAGGGCTAAACGGAAAGCAGGTCGTCCCCTTCTGGGGTGGGAAGACGTCATAAAGAAAGATTTAAAAGAAATGGAAACTTCGTGGGCGGGTGTAAAAAGGGAGGCTTTGAATAGATTGGGGTGTAGGAGGAGCGTGCGTAGCTGTGTTGGCCTCAGGCGGTTTGGTGCTGCAGTGAGTTGTTAGTAGTAGTAGTAGTAGTAGTAGTCTTGTATTAGCAGCGGTAGCAATAATATAAGCAGCATTAATAGTATGCACATTTACCTTTTGGTCATTGAACATTCCCTTGGTCATTCCCTGAAATTTTCAGCTTCATAAACTAAGCTGTTCCTAATATATTGCTGATACACCCCTTTGACAATCTGTCTGCACATATGATGCTTCGATTCAGTTCCACCTTCTCCTGAACATTTCCTCAATTATTTAACTTAATATCCTCGGCCTTAGTAGAAGTAACTACAGAAGCAGTAGTATAATCTTGGCAAATTCCATAACTTACAACCCTTTCCCTGAGGGTTATGGGGGGTTGATATCTCCAGAGACATAGTTATTGGACAATTCAACCATGCCTAACAAAATGGCTATCTCAAATCTTAACCTCCGATTACTCCTGAATTTGATGAGAAAACCAAGTACCTAGTCTCAAATATGATCATAGTTCTTATTGAAGTAATAAATCTACTTTTAGAATCACCAGCTCTTGCATCGGGGTTGAGGAGGGAAGGGCTTTGCGCTAACACCCTTTCTCAAAATCGTTTGAGTTTTGTTATTGCTGATATAAAGTTTGCTTACTTCCAAATGCGGGCCCTTACCTAAGATACGGATCTTAGCCGTTCCTAGGGGGGGGGGGGGGCCCAGGAAAAAAGTGCTTGGCTTGGAATTGCCACAATTTCAATTTTCAATTCAATTGAATTTACAATTCAATCGGGTTTTGTTGAAGAAAACAGAAATAAATAAACATAAATAAACTTCTCTATGCAAAAAAAGCACGTTGAATCCCTTAAAAAAAAAATAACGATTCCTCCTAATATTGCTTTACGACTCTCGCTTTACTCTTCAACATGGCCGGGTTTGTACGATAGGATGTACGAAGGATAAGTTTTCGTCAAGGAGTACACCTAGGTACCTGGCATAGCCAGTTTTTGGTCGTCTGATGATTCCTCGCGAAGTCGTTATTCCCAATACTTCTGGAAGAACAGTTTCAATCCTTGAGAAGAAGAGAACGCAAGATTTGTCAACATTTATTACGAATCCATTGGCATCCATCCAAATGTAAGTTTCTTCTAAGATGACCTCAAGCTTACTCTGGAGCGCTGACATGTCGGTGTCACAGGAGGCAATTGTAGTGTCATCCACGAACGCTACAAGTTCATCCGATTCATTATCGTTGCTCAATATTTTTAGGCCGCAACATAATTTGCAGCACCGTGAAATTCTGGATTTACGTTTCAGAACGCGAATTAGGTCATTCACATGAACCAGGAATAACATTGGGCCTAAAATTGAGCCTTGCGGCACACCGAAGTTGACAACGGTGTCATTCAATGGATCTTCTCCTATATAAACACGTCGGCTACTAAGGTAAGACCGGAACCATCGTATAGCCTCTCCTCTAACTCAAATGTACTCTAGTTTACCTAATAGAATCCCATGATCCATACTATCAAACGCTTTTTTTTATGTCAAGCAAAATAGCACCTGGCACAAGTCCCAGGTCAAGTGCTTTATTAATGAATAGGCTCAGTGACGCCAGAGCATCTTCCGTCGAATATGCGGGTCTGAATCCAAATTGCCGTTGGTTCAGAAATCCCTTAGCTTCCAGAAAAGAGTAAAGTTAGTACTTCATAGGTTTTTCAAACACTTTGGAAAATACCGAAAGAATAAATATGGGTCGAAAATTGGGCGGGTCGTCCTGAGGGCCACCTTTGTGGAGGGGAACTATTCTTGCCTTCTTGAGGAGTGATGGAAATACGCCCGTCTCTAAGGAGAGGTTTACCAAATGTATTAAATGTTGTAGTAGGGAAGGCAATACTGCTTTTAACACTTTAGTATGGACGCGGTCGAAACCAGAGTCAGATGCTCCCTTCACAGCTTGGGGATTGTCCACTTTGATCTTATTTTTCACTTTGATTCGGTTTTTTGTGCTTATGTTTGAGTTGGAAGGAGGGCAATGTAATAAATTTTTCCCCAGGCACCACTAACCCTAGGAACGGCGTTGATAGGCTATTTATAAGAAGCCTACCTGACTTTTGAACTGTGTGTGCATTGGAAACAGCATCCCCCCTGAAAACAAAGACAAGATAAACAAGCATTGAAACACAAAATTAATGAAGTTTTGTAGCGACAGGGAGTTTTTTCATGATTTGATGTAATTAGACATATCTGAGAGAAAATGACAGAAATGTTTGTCATCTCTATGTAAACCCTTTCTTACTAGCTTGAAGTAAAATTTTTTTAACTGACAGCCATACCACTATCGTAACTTCCAAGACAAATAAAGTATTGATTCAACTGGGAAGGATATTATAGTCTTCTGGGCTTAATACCAGGAAACTCGCAGAATTTTCATTCAATGATAATTTACAAATCGCCTTCAGCATTTTCTGGCCGTTCTAATTCTCTAGCATGTAGTTTGTAGACACCCGATTCTGACTGTTTATGACTTTAGTTACACTAACCTCACCCACAGACGTTCATTTGGAAAGAAAAATTTGTCCAAGAGCATAAAGCCAAGGGAAGGGGACTTTTAAAACATCCTTCTTTGCTAAACTAGCACTATGATGCAAGGATCCTATGGTTTTATTTTTGATTTGGGATGTTGTTTGCCAATTAACTTTATTTACCGTTTTATTTTTGTTCAACGTTGATAAATAGTTTTTCCCTCATATAATTATCTTCAGCAGTTTTAATAGCCAAAGAGATTTGGCTTCTCCACGATGTCACGTGTCTTACTATCTCTTCTCTCTTATGAAGTGTCTAGCCTGACTGGTGCCGGAATATTTTACCTGTCTATGCACCATTTTAGCTGTCTCTTTGGTTGACCTTAGTGATGTATAACTTGTCACTTGTCACCAAGGTCGTACCAAGGATTTTTTTTAAGGAGGTTTTACTCAAAAAATTTTTCGGGGTGGGGGGGGGGTTACACAAAAAAAACTCCAAAAACGCATACAAAATTGTGTATATCCATTTTTGTTACATTTATACGAGTCAAACAAAAATTCCGAAGGTGGGGTGGGGGGGGGTTCAAAGCCCCGAGCCCCCCCCCCCCCTCTGGATGCGGCCTTGCTTGTCACCACTTTCATTCTTGTAACTGTTTTTTTTTTCATTCCTTTTCTTTAAAACAGGCCAGAGGGAGGAGGCCAGAAACAATCTTGATAGAATAAATAAGAAAAAACGTGCTTAGATAGACACAAGGCCGTACCCAGGATTTTTTTCGGAGGGATTTTACTCAAAAAAAAAATTTCGGGGGGGGGGGGTGCGCAAAAAAGCTCAATAAACGCATACAAAATTTGTTTATATCCATTTTTTACGTGTTAACGTATCAGACAGACATTTCGGATAGGGTTCAAACTCCCTAACCCCCCATCTGGGTACGGTCTTGGATAGACGGTTTGTGTTTCTTGACGCTGAAATCCTAATGTTATTGTTTAGACTAATGTTAAGGTATCTGGGCAATATTTATTTTTTTAAAATAAGCCATCTGGCCATCTTTTAATATAAAAATATTTTAACATTAAGAAACTAATTATGTCAAAATTCAACCTTCTCGACTTAATACGGGAAACTCTTCCATGTTAAATTCATCAGAGATAAGTGAAAACAACCAGTGGCCAATAAAATAGGACACCACAATCATTCCACCAGAACCAAAAATCTAGAACCAGACACTTTGCGAACCATAATTTTATAACACAAACCAAATAAGACGAAATTCAACCCTCTCGACTCAATATTGGAAACTCGACTATGGAAAACTCAACAAAGACAAATGAAAACATAAAGCACTCAAGAAACACGAAGCATCTCATCCTAGCCAAAAATTATATACCCAGACATTAACACTACACAATTCATTAAATCCATCAATATGTCTAAATTCAAACCTCTCGACTCAATATGGGAAAACTTTCAACAGGAAAATCAGCAACAAAATGTGAAAGCACCGGCTACTCAAGAAACAAGACACCACACTCATCTCATCCTATCCAAAAATCACAAAACCAGAAATTAACACACCACAAAGAAATGAAAATTAAGCAAGAAAAGAAGGAGAAAGTGTGAATTTACTTGACAAAAAAGATAAGTTTTAGCAAATTGAACCAAAATTGAAAATGAAAATAAAGTACACAAAATTAAAAAAAAATATATTAGGTGAACAAAAATAGAAGAATTTGAATGACTTGTACAAGATAGAAAATAAGACTAAACCAGCGAAAAAACTATGTTAATTTAAGTTTTACCACATAAAACGAAAAGATGTGAATGTCTTTGACAGAAATTAAAATATGTCAATTTTCGTCAAGAAAATACACATATTTTCAATGAGTTTCCAGTTGTTGAGTTTTCAATTTTGCCTCGACTAAGTGGCATTTCGGTATACTGAGTGTTTTCCAGGAACTATGGTGTGATAATTTCTGATTTTATAATTTTTAGCTAGAATTAGATGAGTGGGGTGACCTGTTCCTTGAGTAAGAAATGTTTTCACTTGTCTCTCTTTCTTGTCGTTGAGTTTTTGGCATTGAGTCAAGAGAATTGAATATTGCCATAATAAGTCTCTTGATTAATTGTGGAATGTTAATTTCTGATTTTGTGATTTTAAGCTAGGATGAGATGAATGGGATGTTTTAAAAATTCTTGAGCACAAGGTGCTTTCAAGTTTGCAAGATGATTTTTCGTTTTTGACCCGAAAGGACTCAATTTTGGTATATCGAGTTCACTTAGTAAAGCGTAATGTTCCAGGATTTTGACTTGCTTTAGGTAGGTTTGGTGAATTTAAATATGTTAAGGAAAGGATACGGAATACCTTCTGTCTGTTTTAAGTTTTAATGTTGCTCCTTAATTCGCTTGAATAGTTTTCATTCTCCCTGACAATCAAGATTTTTGCTTGCTGTCTATGTACTGGATTAGATTTTCCAATCATTTTTGGCTTTTATTTTAATGTCTTTTTTTTGCTTTTATTTATTATTAAAGGAGACATAACGACTTGCCTCTCTATCTCCTTTGTATAAAATTTATGCATAGTGTTTTTGATCAATAAAGTCAAGTCCAAGTTCAGCATCCTCCTCAACATGCACTGAATGCTTCTGTTTAACACTTTTAGCCTTTCCCGGAATATTTGAGATCCGCATTTTTGACGACCTGGATGCAAGTAGTGTCTTTTAATTTAGAAAAACACTTGCTAAACTTTCTCTGAAAGTTTCAAATTAATATCCTTAGGCGTGTGGAGATACTCCCTTTTGACAACCACCATACACATAGAGTCTTTTGATGTATATCAACTACACCTCAATATTCCCTGAATGTTTCTAGTTAATACTTCTAAAGACAAAGCCGTTCTTGCTAAAGTCATTCCAAAGACACTGCGGACACGTCCTTTTGACCACCTGGATTTACATAGTGTCTTTCATTTAGTTCGAAGCCCCCTCAACATTATCTGGTAGTTTCAACTTAATTTCCCTATCCATTCCTGATTTATTGTAGAAACATCTTTTTAACAACCTGTAGGCCAATATAGTCTTTTGGTTTAGTTTAATATTCCTTTCAATACAACCTCGAAGTTTCAACTCAGTACCTGAGATATTGCTGATACACCCTTTGGCCCACCGTAAATGCATATAGTGTATTTTGGTTTAGTTCAACATCCCCAAGAACATGCCCAGAAAGTTCCAACGTTATTACCTTAGCTGTTTCTGAGATAATTCTGAGACACCCTTTTGACAATCTCGATACTCATTTCCTGAGATATTGCTGATACACCCTTTGGGCCGCTGTAAATGCATATGATGTCTCTTGATTTAGTTTAACATCCCAAAGAACATGCCCTGAAAGTTCTAACGTAATTACCTTAGCTGTACCTGAGATAATGCAGGGACGCCCTTTTGATAATCTGGATTATCACAGTATCTTTCGATTTAGCTTTACTTCCTCCTCAACATTCCCTGAAAGTTTCAACATAGCACCTTTATAAGCTTTTGAGATATTGCAGATATGCCCTTTGGCAATATAGTTGTACTTCATGTCTTTTGATTTAGTTCAAAACCCTCTCAACATTTCCCGGTAGTTTCGCCTTAATACTTTAGGCCTTTTCGGAGACCACGGGTCAAACAATCCCCCTTTCTCAATAAAAAACATATTCGTAAACAATGGGCAACTTGCATACCACCCTTCTCCCTGGGCCTGTGGAGTGGAGTGGGGTCATGTAATCCCCAGAGAAAGGGCTAGCTCAAAATTTTGATCGGGATTGTTTGCCCTCTAATCACTTCTGATTCTTAAAAAAGTCACTAGAACCTTGAATTTTCCATAGAAGTTTCTACGACAACTCCTCCCATACGAAGTGACGTGAAAGAAAAAAACTATGAAGCCCTATCGCTGTTCTTTTAGACAGCACAGATTAATATTTGACTGAACGGCTTCCTCCGTATGGAAGATAAACAAGAAATACAATAGATTACCATTGAAGATACATTGATGGTTTGAAATTACCTATGATGAGGTTAAGACCTAGCATGGACCTTAAATTTTCCTTTAAAAGTGTTCTCTGAGCTTTTAGATTTCAAGCACTGTTGTTGTGATTTTATAAAAATGCGTAGTCTAGTATTGTAACAATTAATATCTTAAATAGCCTTTTTTTTCCAATATTCTACATGCGTTTTTTATTTTCCGACAGTAGCTTCACAAAGTCGTCTTCGATTGCTTTAATTGCTTGAAAGTATGAATTGTGACCACCTTCTTTGGCCTCGCCAGTTATCCAAAACAACTTCTGCGTAGTTGAGACGATGAGAGTAACGTGTTCTAATCTTAGTCGTTCTCAACCCCTTCATTATGTAACTTCTAAAAAGGAGCATTTACGGAATAGTTTCATCCTAACACTTGTTTACGTCTGGAATGACATCCCTGTATGTGTTAGGCCATCTAATTTTTAAAAAGCAATTCAGCAACTTTTAAAAGAAAAAAAGGCAATGACTAGCAACAATTAAATAGTTGGTGAATATATCAATCATAGGCAGCGCAATAGCGCTGCCTACGTAATGTGGGCATGTTTAACCTTTAGTGTCTAAGAAGACGAAAGGCATTCAGATGGGCCTTTCAGAGAATGTTGAGGGGAGTATTGAACTAGATCAAAACACGTTATGTGCATATGGGTTTTTAAAAGGGTGTAACACAGGAATGACTAAGTATATTAATTTGGAAATTTCAGGAAATAATGAGGGAGATTATCAATTGACCCATTTACGCGCTACTACTAATTATACTGCTACTACTACTACTACCACTAAAAATACTGCTTTTATAGCGAGTACTACCAAGGCTGAGGATATCGAAGTGAAAATCAGAGGAAACGTGGAGGGGAAGTTGGAACTGACTCAAAACATACTGTGCGCATAGAGACTGTCAAAAGCGCGTATCAGCAATATTTTTGGAACGGTTTCCAGTATCATGATGAAGCATCTGGGGTATTATTAGAAGAAAGTTCAAATGACCAAAAGTGAACATGTATATGCTACTACGGCTATTAATACTGCTGCTATTACCGTTATTTCTACGAATAAAATACTAATAGTGCTCCTACTACTACTACTACCACAATACTTGCACTATTAAGGCTAAGGATCTGAAGGTGATGATTTGAAAAAAAAGTTGAGGGGAAATCTGAACTAAATCAAAATACATTATGTGTATGCAAATTGTCAAAAAGGCCTATCTAATGAACGGATTTGGGTATTAAGTTGTAACTTTCAGAAAATGCTTAAAGGGCGGGTTCAAATGACCAAAAGGCGATACAAAGGCGTTTGATGATGACAATGTCCTGTTGGCTGACTCAGCAACAAACCTACAGAAACTTTTGGTCATTTTAGAAGGATATTTACGAGAGAAAATGTTAATACTTAGTGTTAGCAAATCACCAACTTCTTTTGGGGGAAAGTAAGAAGGGGGAGAAAGAGGAGTTTATGGTTGGAATGAAAATGTGCCTATTGTGGATGAGTTTATTTACTTGGGGTGTAGGTTAATAAAAGAGGGTAAGTGGGAATAGCATCTAAAATGAGTTTAAAACAGGGAATAGGACTTTTGTAATGGTTCTATATAGTCCCTTCAGGTCAGTGGGTCCTGGAGATATTAAGTTATAGAAGCTGTTGTTTGAGAGAAAGATTAAGTCGGCAATGGAGGATGGAGGCAGATGTTTGGGGTTTGACAATGGTTTTATGTCAGAAACATGACAATGATAGAAGTATTATAGAAGAATGCTAAGTTTAAGTGAGAGGTTTAATAGCTTAGTTATTAAAGGTAGCTGGAGAATTTTTTTCATTAAGAAGAAGGAGGCTTGCAAAAACAATAAAGTAATGGGAAAAAGGGATAAGAATAGAAAAGTATAGTTTAGTGAGTAAAGCTTTGGTGAAGCCTCTGTTAGATCGATGGTCGACAAGTAGAAGAAGTGTCAAACGAGGTATATTACACTTTAATCGTTCAGGAAATTCACAAGTGGGATGCCAGATAAGAATTTATGACTCTCTTGGTTTGTATGGGGGAAAAGGCACGGGGAGAGGAGGCATATTTTAGAACTGGGCTATCTAGGAAGGATATTAAGTGGTTAACATCTGGTAGAGGTAATTTTATGCCATTTCGGGAAGAAGGAGATATTTCAGAAGGATTAAAATGAAGAGCGGTCCTTACAGTTGCCCGATATGGGGAGAGTGCGAGGAGATTTATTGAATTTTCTGGGGAAGTGTGAAGGGTTAAGGGTTTTGGGAAAGGAAATTTAGAATGGATGAGGGAGATGAGCCTAGGGTGGAAAAATTGTTGTAAAATGAGTTTAGTATTGGTATTAAGAAACTGGCATGGTTTTTTCGAGTAGGTATAACCCATCATAATTTGACTTTGTTTGTTTGTATTAGTGTTTTGAATGATTTTCTATGCTTTAATTGTTTTGATCAAAAATTTAAATTGAATCTTTTAAATTTATTTTTTATGTTGTTCTCTTTTCTTCTTCTTTTTTGTGGCTATAGTCCTGTTGTTTTTTTTTTGTCCGTCAAACATACCATATAGTATACTCTACTGTCATCCGAAGAACCAAATTTTACTATCACACCGATAAACCGAATGAAGAAAAGCAGTGAGATGGTGGCGAGCCCAAATGATCAGGATGGTCAACCTAGTGCAGCACATGCTCGACAAAACAGTGGAGGAGATAAAAGAAGAGTTGGATTTCGTGGAAGTTGTGATGACAGGGGGCTGAGGGGTAGCCGTCGTGTGTTGCAGCTTGGAGACCAGAGCCCCGATCTTAGACGGTATTTTGTTGATCGAAGTTTCTCAGGTGGACACGATGAGGGTAATAGTCAATAGTGGGGGCTGAGCCATGGACCAAGTAGCACCTGTATTAAGCTGTTGCATTGGAATGTTCAAGTTCATAACGATGATAGAATGAATGCTTTGTTTAGCTTAGATGATTATGATGTTATTAGCTTAGTTGAGACATGGAAAAGATGTGCCCGTATTCAGAAAAGGTTTTTTAAGTTTCCATGTATCAAGAAAGAGAAGTGAAAATAGTCAAACTTATGGTTGTGTTGCACTGTTGACTAGGAAAAACTATTAAATGTAATAGGTTGAAAGTACAATCAGAGAATGTGATTTGGATGAAGATTATTATAGGGATTGTTAAGTTTATGATTTGTGCGGTGTATATTACTCCAGAATCAAGTACTTATAGTTGGCAGGAGGACAAGTAGGACATTCTGTATTCAGAGGCGTTCAAGTATAAGAGGCTGTATAAAGACATATACTAATGTATATATTTTAAGGTGACTTCAATACCAGTGTTTTTTTGGAGAAGTGGATTAATCCATCACTGGTTGAGAAAGAGGTAGATGGGAATGCTGAGAATATCCAAGGAAATTTGAAGATGTGTGGAAAAAGAACAAGTAAGGACCAGTGGTGGAGGAAGAAAATTGGGAAACTAAACTTTCAGATTTTTGTGGAATTGAGAAGTTAGTAATTTTAAATTGGAGGTCGGGGAAGGATAAAGAAGGGGGATTTTACAAGTTTTGGGGCCGAGAATCCCATTGTAATTGAGTATATTTTAATTGATGTAAGTCTTTGATTGGCATGTGGGGACTTTGAAATTCTATGAAATGTTTGGTCTGACCATCAGCCTTTTGTAGCGGTATATGAGTTAATAGGACTATTAATCGGAATGATGGGAATATTTGTGATAGTAATACATCTAGTTTAATTAAGGAAAACTATGATGTAAATAATTTTGATGGATAAGGTGGTTAAGTGACTAGGAGGGAGTTTAGTTGGAATGAAGATGAAGGAAACCCAGAGAATAATAGAGAATGGCCAAGTAGATAAGTTCTAGGACTATTATGACAGATAATAGATTTTAGAGACTTGTTGTTTAGCAAATAGACGAAGTGCAAAAATAAGAATGAGAAGGGGGTTTTTGATGATGAGTATGCAGGGTAAAAAATGGAAGCGGTCGAAGCACTGAGGAAGCTGAAAAAGAATAATGAGGAAATTGTTCTTCTGGTATATCGACAGAAGCAGAGGGAATACAAACAGTTAGAAGAAAGAAGAGGAAACAATAAATGTCAAGGAAATAATAATTGTTTAATTGTCGTCACCTTTCATAAGTTGATTTATATTTAGGCCTAGTGGGGTGAATATTTACCTAAACAAGTTTTACTTTTGGTTTTGTTATGTTTATTGTTAATGAATAAATTCTTTCTTTCTTAAAAAGAAATATATATATAAAGTCAGTAACTTAGAAATTGGGGAAAATTTCGTAACAAAGAAACAAAACAATTCTGGCAACTAGTACGAGACTCTATTTACCCCTCTGACAACAGAGAAAAACTTGGAGCAGATACCTGGCCAGAATACCTCAAATCACTGGATAACACACTGGATGGTGTACTTGAGGATTTATCACGGATTTTAAGCCAACAGGCGTGCTACCTACTCAGTGAGGAAGATTAAGCACTTATTCCACCAATTAAGCATAAGGAGATTGGTATTGCCCTAGAGTCTATGAATGGGGATCTGCACCGGGGAGATATGGGATCCCGATGAAAATTGGGATGTGGGGAAAAAGCAATAATTTGCTGTAGTTTGGGTACGTTTATTTTAAGCTTTGGTAAGTTCTTGTAAGTGGCCTAAAGAGTGGAATTTGTCAGTTATGACACCATTATTTAAGAAGGGGATATGTCATCATAAAAATTATTGAGGAAGTCATTTAAGGAATAGTTTACAGAAGTTACTTTGTAAAGTGTTAGATTTCAGACTAAGGAGATGGATAGAAAACATGTGTATTTTGGATAAGGTGCAGCCGGGTTTCAACAAAGATTAGGAAACGGCGGGTCATACATTTAGTTTGCAGGCTTCAAATAATAAATATACAAGTGCTAGAAAAGGCAGGTTTTACACAGCATTTATAGATATTTCAGGAGCTTTTGATAATGTTAGTAGGTTTGTATTAATTGAAAATTAGTTAGAGATAGGTCTTCTGTTTGTGTTAGTTTTAGTTCAAAAGTTTAGGTTTGCTAAGTGAGAGTAGGTAGGCAGGTTTAAAGGATAATTAGAGGATATACAGGGGTTTAACAAAGTTGTATATTGTCTCCAAAATTATTTGCCTTGTTTACAAATTCCATTATTTAGATCGGAAAAAATAGAACTGAATGTAGATAAAACCATTGTGCTAGTGTTCCGTAACTGTGGTAGAACTGAGGCTCCTCGAGTCTACAGGTTAAACTTAGTTTTAAGGGTAGAGGGGCTAGGATAGTGGAGGAAGAGTCAGATTTAGGAGTTAAGTTTAAGGCGTAAAGAAATGTATTTAGTAGCCATATAGAAAGTAGGATTGAAAAAAAATATGTTGTAATATGGTATTAAGAAGTCAGCATGAGATAGAAGCAGTTAAAGAAGTTTTCAGGGCAAAAAATTTTAGTGTTGTGCGCCATGGATCTGAAGTTTGGGGGTATGCAAAGGTAAATATGAATTAGGATTTAAAAAATGCAATGGGTGGCTGGGGATAAGTAAGCATACGAATACTTTGATAGTTAGAGATGATTTAGATTTGTTTTCCTTAAGCATTCGTGGGCTGAGTAAACGTGGTTAGGCTTTGAGAAAAATATTAGGGCTGCCTCGGGTGCGGATGATGAAGGCCATTTAGCTATAAATGTCAGGTTGTGGCTCATGTAGGGGATTTCTGTGCCAAGTTAAGAGTATAATAGATCAGTGTGGATTCAGTCATTTGTGGAGGAATTGCTTAGGGCTTAGGGCTTTTGATAATCTAATGAAGGACCAAGTAAGTGAATTAGCTAAAAGGATTTCACTGGACTGGGAAATAAAGGCATGACAGGCCCAGAGCTCACTTTCGGCTTTTATAGGTCCTTATTGTCGATAGAAGGAGATTTGGGTGAATTTTATTTTTTCAGGTGGGTTTGAATAAAAAGGAAATAAGCTTATTAATTGAAATGAGAGTAGAAAGGGGGGTGCTACTCCGAACAGCACCACGTGGTTTATGGTTTTCTCACTGAGAATGAAAAAACAGGAATTTTCTCACTTGAAAAAACATGAATTTTCTCACTATGATGGATGTTTTCTTGAATCGTTATGGGTGTTGGTCAATTTATTTGATGTTTTTCATGGATGTCAACAGTAATTCATGTCTGTTTTATGGTTTTTGTCAGTGAGAATCAAAAAACAGGAACTTTCTCACATTTATGGATGTTAACAGCAATTTATGTCTGTTTTATGGTTTGTTGTCAGTGAAAATGGAAAAACATGAATTTTCTCACATTGATGGTTGTTTCATGGACGGTTATGTGTGTTGGTCAATTTATTTGATGTTTTTCATGGATATCAACAGCAATTCATGTCTGTTTTATGGTTTTTGTCAGTGAGAATGAAAAAACAGGAACTTTCTCACATTTATGGATGTCAGCAGCAATTTATGTCTGTTTTATGGTTTTTGTCAGTGAGAATTTGAAAAATAGGAACTTTCTCACTTTGATGGATGTCAACAGCAATTTAATGTCTGTTTTACGGTTTTTGTCAGTGAGAATGAAAAAACAGGAACTTTCTCACGTTTATGGATGTCAACAGCAATTTATGTCTGTTTTATGGTTTTTGTCAGTGAGAATGGAAAAACAGGAACTTTCTCACATTTATGGATGTCAACAGCAATTTATGTTGTTTGGCTAGCCTAACCTGAGAAATTGATTTACATAATCGGAGGGGGAATTATTGGTTCACGAAAGGGGAATTAAGAAACAAACATGGCTTCATTGTTGTTTGGCTAACCTACCCTGAGAAATTGATTTACATAATCGGTGGGGGAATGTATTGATTCACGAAGGGGGAATTAAGAAACAAACATGGCTTCTTTGATCTTTAGGCGAACCTAACCTGAGAAATTGATTTAAATAATCTGCGGGGGAATTATTGGTTCACGAAAGGGGAATTAAGAAACAAACATTATGGCTTCTTTAATCTTAGGTCTGAGGGATAAACGTTCTTTAGGTCAGAGAGACAAATTAATATTCTATTTTTAAATAGGGCTTCATTGATCTTTAGTGTCAGGAATTAGAAATGACATCACTTGTTATCTTGGAATTATGCGGGAGTCTAAAGAGATAGAAATTCTATTTTTAAATACGGCTTCACTGAGCTTTAAGTCGGAGAGATAAATTGATATTCTAACGAAACCTTAATAGTGTAGCTAGGAACATTTATGAGATGAAGAGATTAACGTAGGAAAGGGTTTCCTAGAAATTTGAAATGTCACAGCGCAGGGATGCCAAAAACAAAAGGAACACACAGAAATTACTTTTAGGGGATTATTTGGGTGAAACGGTTTTAAACATTTTAGGGAATTATTTCGGCGAAACATTTAGAGTCATTTTAAAAGATGATTTTAGAAAAGGTTTTAGAAGAGGTTTTGAGTGTGGTCGTTATAGTAAACAAGTTCTATTTGAACAGTCTCGTGAGGTCCTCTACCCCAACCCCAAAGGGCCCCGAACGCCCTACCCCGACCCAAAAGGCTCCGATCCCCATACCCCAATCCCGAAGGTACCCCCCGGTCCCCAAAGGCCCCCCCAGACCCTCAAAGGCCCTCCCCGGGCCCCGTCTTTCGTTGATGTATGTTGTCTGAAACCTATGATTTGGGGTGTATGGGTTGCTATTTTTGACTTTTCTGAGTTGGATCTCTTAGTCTTTCATAGTTTTGTGTTGTCTGAAACCTATGATTTGGGGTGTAGTGTTTGCTATTTTCTACTTTTCTGAGATGGATTTCTGACCCTTACATTGGTTTGTGTCGTCAAAAAATTATGATTTGGGTTGTTTAGTTTGCTATTATGAATTTTAGGAGACAGTATTCTTAGTCTCTCATAGGCGTTTGTTGTCTGAAACATCTAGTTTGGGATGAGTAGTTTGCTATTTCAGACTTTTATGAGCTAGGCTTTCCTAGTATATCGTAGGTGAATGTTGTCAGAAAGTTATGATTTGGGATATGTAAATTACTATTTCGGACTTTTCTGAGCTAGATTTCTTAGTCCCTCATAGGTGTTTGTTGTCTGAAACCTATAGTTTGGGATGAGTAGTTTGCTATTTTTGACTTTTCTGAGCTAGGTTTCTTAGCCTTTCATAGGTGTGTGTTGTCAGAAACTTATGATTTGGGATATGTAAATTACTATTTTTGACTTTTCTGAGCTAGATTTCTTAGCCTTTCATAGGTGTTTGTTGTCTGAAACCTATAGTTTGGGATGAGTAGTTTGCTTTTGGACTTTTCAGAGCTTGATTTCTTAGCCTTTCGTAGGTGTGTGTTGTCTGAAACTTATGATTTGGATATGTAAATTACTATTTCGGGTTTTTCTAAGCTAGATTTCTTAGTCTTTCGTTGGTGTGTGTTGTCTGAAACCTATGATTTGGGATTTCTAGTTTTACTTTTTGGACTTATCAGAGCTAGGATTCTTAGTCACTCATAGGTGTTTGTTGTCTGAAACCTATAGTTTGGGATGAGTAGTTTGCTATTTCAGGCGTTTCTGAGCTAAGGTTTCATAGTCTATCGTAGGCGTGTGTTGTCTGAAACTTATGACTTGAGGTGTCTAATTTGCTATTTCAGGCCTTTCTGAGCTAAGGTTTCATAGTATTTCGTAGGTGAATGTTGTCTGAAACTTATGATTTGGGATATGTAAATTACTATTTTGGGCTTTTCTAAGTTAGATTTCTTAGTCTTTCGTTGGTGTGTGTTGACTGAAACCTATGATTTGGGATATAAGGTTCTTAGTCTTTCGTTGGTGTGTGTTGTCTGAAACCTGAGATTTGGGATTTGTAGTTTGCTTTTTGGACTTTTCAGAGCTAGGATTCATAGTCCCTCATAGGTGTTTGTTGTCTGAAACCTATAGTTTGGGATGAGTAGTTTGCTATTTCAGGCTTTTCTGAGCTAAGGTTTCTTAGTATTTCGTAGGTGTGTGTTGTCTGAAACTTATGATTTGAGGTGTGTAATTTGCTATTTCAGGCTTTTCTGAGCAAAGGTTTCATAGTATTTCGTAGGTGAATGTTGTCTGAAACTTATGATTTGTGATAACTATTTCATTTACTATTTCGGGCTTTTCTAAACTAGATTTCTTAGTCTTTCGTTGATGTGTGTTGTCTGAAACCAATGATTTGGGGTGGGTGGGTTGCTATTTTTGACCTTTCTGAGCTGGATTTCATAGCCTTTCATAGGTATGTGTTGCCTGAAACCTATGATTTGGGATGGTTAATTTGCTATTTTTGACTTTTCTGAGCTAGGTTTCTTAGACTTTCATAGGTGTGTGCTGTCAGAAAATTATGATTTGGGATTTTTAGTTTGCTTTTTAGACTTTTCAGAGCTAGGATTCTTAGTCCCTCATAGGTGTTTATTGTCTGAAACCTATAGTTTGGGATGAATAGTTTGCTATTTCAGGCTTTTCTGAGCTAAGGTTTCTTAGTATTTCGTAGGTGTGTGTTGTCTGAAACTTATGATTTGAGGTAAGCAATTTGCTATTTCCGACTTTTCATAACCAGATTTCTTAGTTTTTCGTAGGTGCGTGGTGTCTGAAACCTATGATTTGGGATGTGTGGGTTGCTATTTTTTGACTTTTCTGAGCTGGATTTCTTAGCCTTTCGTAGGTGTGTGTTGACTGAAACCTATGATTTGGGAATGAGTGGTTTGCTATTTTTGACTTTTCTGAGCTAGATTTCTTAGCATTTCATAGGTGTGTGCTTTCAGAAAATTATGATTTAGGAGGTGTAGTTTGCATTTTGGACTTTTCAGAGCTAGGATTCTTAGTCCCTAATAGGTGTTTGTTGTCTGAAACTTCTAGTTTGGGATGAGTAGTTGGCTATTTCAGGCTTTTCTGAGCTAAGGTTTCTTAGTATTTCGTAGATGAAGCTTCCACGTCAGTTTTAAGTTTACCAAGACATAAAAAATTTAAAGTTCAGTTCTAAATTTTTCCATAGAAGATAGGAAAAGTTATACTATGATTGTGATTATTTTCTATGAAGATAGAAAGTTTCACTTTAATTCTAAATTTTCTTAAATTCAGGTTAACTTATCATGAGCGCTCATGATAAGCTAACCTAACCTAACTTAAACATGGTAAAAAGATTAAATTAGGTTAGGTTAGGCTAGCTTAAGTTAGGTTAGGTTAAGTTAAGTTAGGTTAGGTTAGCCTACGTACGCCCGCGTACGTAGGCTAACCTAACCTAACTTAACCTAACCTAACTTAAGCTAGCCTAACCTAACCTAATTTAATCTTTTAACCATGTTTAAGTTAGGTTAGGTTAGCTTATCATGAGCGCTCATGATAAGCTAACCTAACCTAACTTAAACATGGAGAAATGTTTCTAATTATTTATTAATATTTATTTATACCTAACCTATTGTTTCTGAGTGTTAGATGAATGATCTTAATTTAAGAAACTTTTCAAATAAAGCGAAAATGTTTATCTTCATGGTAAATAATCACAATCACAGCATAGCCATTAATCTCTTTTATGGAAAAATTTAGAATAGAACTTAAAATTTTTTATGTATTTGAGAAATTTTGACCTGAAATAGACTCTTTTTCATTTTCATCGGTAAATTTCAGAATTGAGCTAACTTTTTTTTTCTCTTCTCTAAGAAAATTCAGATCAGAGCTTGTACATTTTGAACTTCTTTGAGAAAACTCGGAATTAAAGTGTAGCTCCATATCTTGATGAAGAATGTTCACAATCAAAGTATAACTTTGCCTATCTTCTATGAAAAATTTAGAACAATATTTAAAAATTTGTCATCTCTTTGAGAAAAATCTGAATTGAAGTGGAAAATTTTATATTATTTTAGGAAAACAGAATTGATGAATAACTTATTTCCTTTTCATTGTGAAAATTCAGAATCGAAGTTGAAGTTTTCTTTTTCCGGGAAAATATTTGGAACAGAACTTCAAATTTTTTCATCTCTTTGACAAAGGTTAGAATTGAATTTAAGAAAATTTAGAATTCAAGTGAAACTTTTTATCTTCATGGAAAATAATCACAATCATAGTATAACTTTTCCTATCTTCTGCGACCAAATTTAGAATTGAACTTTAAATTTTTATGTCTTGGTGAAATTAAAAGTGATATGGAAACTTTATATTTTCTCTAGAAAGATTAGAAATGAATTATGTTCTTTGGTAAAATTCAGAAGAGAACAAGAACTTTTCTATCTTCTATAAAAAATTTGGATCAGTATTTTAAATTTTTTCATCTGTTTGAAAAAAATCTAAACTGAAGTGGAAAATTTTTATATTATTTTGGGAAAATAGAAATGATCAATAACTTATTTCATTTTCATTGAGAAAATTCAGAATTGAAGTTGAACTTTTCTTCACTTCTTTGAGAAAATTTAAAATTGAAGTGAAACTTTTAATCTTCATAGAAAATAATCACAATCATAGTATAACTTTTCCTATCTTCTATGTAGAAATTTAGAATTGAATTTTAAATTTTTTATGTCATGTCGAACTTAAAACTGAAGTGGCAGCTTTTTATTTTCTATGGAGAAATTAGAATTGAATTATGTTCTTTGGTAAAATTGAGAAGAGACCTTGAACAGTAACAATTAAAGTATAACATATCCAATATTCTATGAAAAAATTTGGAACAGAACTTTAAATTTTTTTCATCTCTATTTGAAAAGTCGGAACTGAATTTAAGAAAATTTAGAATTAAAGTGAAACTTTTTTATCTTCATGGAAAATAATAATTATCATAGTAAAATTTTTCCTATCTTCACTGTAAATTTTAGAGAAGAACTTTAATTTTTTTTATGTCTTGGTGAAATTAAAACTGAAGTCGAACCTTTTTATTGTCTCTGGAGAAATTAGAATTGAATTGTGTTTGTTGGTAAAATTCAGAAGAGAACTTGAACTTTTCTATCTTCTATGAAAAATTTGGAATAGCATTTAAAATTTTTTCATCTCTTTGAGAAAAATCTGAACTGAAGCGGAAAATTTTTATATTATTTTGGGGAAATAGAATTGATCAATAACTCATTTCATTTTCAATGAGAAAATTCAGAATTGAAGTTGAACTTTTCTTCTTCCAAAAAAATATATTGAACAGAACTTTAAATTTTTTCATCTGTTTGAGAAAGGTCAGAAGTGAATTAAAGAAAATTTAAATCAAAGTGAAAATTTTTATCTTCATAGAAAATAATCACAATCAAAGTATAACTTTTCCTACTTTCTAAGGAGAAATTTAGAACTGAACTTTAAATTTTTTATGTCTTGGTGAACTTAAAACTGAAGTGGAAGCTTTTTGTTTTCTCGGGAGAAATTAGAATTGAATTGTGTTCTTTGGTAAAATTCAGATTAGAACTTGAACTTTTCTATCTTCTAAGAAAAATTTGGAACAATATTTTAAATTTTTTCATCTCTTTGAGAATTATCTGAATTGAAGTGGAAAATTTTCTATTATTTTGGGAAAATAGAATTGATCAATAACTTATTTCATTTTCATTGAGAAAATTCATATCTCTAAAATTATTTTTCTTACATCTCTGACCTTTTTAATAGATATTCTGAACGTTTGACGTTCTAGCATACCCTAAAAATAATGAACACTTAACAAAATAATGCATAAGATATTTTTAATGAAATAACGACATGTAGAATATTAATATATAAATATGTTAAATGCATTATTATACATTATTAGTACACTTGCGCTTCACTTTCTATCACTTCATCTTTATATTCATTGATGATATTGTCTGCTAATGTCCTTTTCATTCTGCCTGCAATTTCACTGTCTATTGTCACATTATTTTTACATAGATAGCAGTTTTGGCACATTGACATGATATGATTTATGATGATGATGCAGCTGTATGCATGTCTTCTTTTTCCTTTTGCTTTCATTCGAATGCTAACACCGGAAAGATTGCGATAAGATCTATCAACGGCTAACATGCTACCAGAACCGTTAGCTAGAACTTGTCCCTCTTCATCAACTATTATTTTTAAGTTGGCATTCTCTTTGACTACTAATTTCTCTGGTAATGTTACTCTCGCATATCCACCACTTGCATGATGGAAATTCTTGGGTACACCAAAGGAATTTAACTCCTCACTGTCATGAAAACGTATGCATACATCCACAATAAGATCTCCACTTTCGCTCATTTCATAGTTCAGGTATTTCTCCTTGTCAGCATTCAACACGACGATGATTTTTTCATGTGCACATACTTTCGTCGAATAATTCATCTTCACTTTTTACAGATATGAATTGTGTGTTGATCCTTCCACTGCGTAAAAAATACTGATTTAATGCATGCAATAAAATCGGTAGTGTCGATAACCTGCCATCGTGTATAAGCTAAAAAGCCACGTCGTGTCTATAAACATGCAGATAGTACGATTGGTAAATCCTTAAACATATTTCATGTAATTTTAAGATCTAAGAAAATTTATAATTAAAGTAAAATTTTTAATCTTGTTGGAAAATAATTATAATCATAGTGTAACTTTTCCTATCTTCTGTGGAAAAATTTAGAAGTGAACTTTAAATTTTTTATGTCTTGGTGAACTTAAAACTGACTTGGAAAATATTTGGAGCCGAACTTTAAATTTTTTCATCTCTTTGAGAAAAGTCGGAACTGAATTTAAGAAAATTTAGAATTAAAGTGAAACTTTCTATCTTCATAGAAAATAATCACAATCATAGTATAAATTTTCCAATCTTCTATGGAAAAATTTAGAACTGAACTTTAAATTTTTTATGTCTTGGTGAACTTAAAACTGACGTGGAAGCTTCACCTACGAAATACTAAGAAACCTTACCTCAGAAAAGCCTGAAATAGCCAACTACTCATCCCAAACTAGAAGTTTCAGACAACAAACACCTATGAGGGACTAAGAATCCTAGCTCTGAAAAGTCCGAAATGCAAACTACACCTCCCAAATCATAATTTTCTGAAAGCACATACCTATGAAATGCTAAGAAATCTAGCTCAGAAAAGTCAAAAATAGCAAAACACTCATTCCCAAATCATAGGTTTCAGTCAACACACACCTACAAAAGGCTAAGAAATCCAGCTCAGAAAAGTAAAAAAATAGCAACCCACACATCCCAAATCATAGGTTTCAGACACCACACACCTACGAAAGACTAAGAAATCTGGTTATGAAAAGTCGGAAATAGCAAATTGCATAGCTCAAATAATAAGTTTCTGACAACACACACCTATGAAATACTAAGAAACCTTAGCTCAGAAAAGCCTGAAATAGCAAACTATTCATCCCAAACTATAGGTTTCAGACAACAAACACCTATGAGGGACTAAGAATCCTAGCTCTGAAAAGTCTAAAAAGCCAACTACAAATCCCAAATCATAATTTTCTGACAGCACACACCAATGAGAGGCTAAGAAACCTAGCTCAGAAAAGTCAAAAATTGCAAATTAACCATCCCAAATCATAGGTTTCAGGCAACACATACCTTTGAAAGGCTATGAAATGCAGCTTATAAAGGTCAAGAATAGCAACACACCCACCCCAAATCTTTGGTTTCAGACAACACACATCAACGAAAAACTAAGAAATCTAGCTTAGAAAAGCCCGAAATAGTAATTTACATATCCCAAATCATAAGTTTCAGACAACATTCACCTACGAAATACTATGAAACCTTAGTTCAGAAAAGCCTGAAATAGCAAATTACACACCTCAAATCATAAGTTTCAGACAACACACACCTACGAAATACTAAGAAACCTTAGCTCAGAAAAGCCTGAAATAGCAAACTACTCATCCCAAACTATAGGTTTCAGATAACAAACACCTATGAGGGACTATGAATCCTAGCTCTGAAAAATCCAAAAAGCAAACTACAAATCCCAAATCATAGGTTTCAGACAACACACACCAACGAAAGACTAAGAACCTTATATTCCAAATCATAGGTTTCAATCAACACACACCAACGAAAGACTAAGAAATCTAACTTAGAAAAGCCCGAAATAGTAATTTACATATCCCAAATCATAAGTTTCAGACAACATTCACCTACGACATACTATGAAACCTTAGCTCAGAAAGGCCTGAAATAGCAAATTAGACACCTCAAGTCATAAGTTTCAGACAACACACACCTACGAAATACTTAGAAACCTTAGCTCAGAAAAGCCTGAAATAGCAAACTACTCATCCCAAACTATAGGTTTCAGACAACAAACACCTATGAGGGACAAAGAATCCTAGCTCTGAAAAGTCCAAAAAGCAAACTACAAATCCCAAATCATAGGTTTGAGACAACACACACCAACGAAAGACTAAGAAATCTAGCTTAAAAAAGCCCGAAATAGTAATTTACATATCCCAAATCATAATTTTCATTCAACACACACCCAAGAAATGCTAATAAATCAATCTATGAAAATTCCAAAAGCAAACTACTCATCCCAAACTCTAGGTTTCAGACAACAAACACCTATGAAAGGCTAAGAAATCTAGCTCAGAAAAGTCAAAAATAGTAATTTACATATCCCAAATCATAAGTTTCTGACAACACACACCTATGAACGGCTAAGAAACCTATCTCAGAAAAGTCAAAAATAGCACACTACTCATCCCAAACTATAGGTTTCAGACAACAAACACCTATGAGGGACTAAGAAATCTAGCTCAGAAAAGCCCGAAATAGTAATTTACATATCCCAAATCATAATTTTCTGACAACATTCACCTACGATATACTAAGAAAGCCTAGCTCATAAAAGTCTGAAATAGCAAACTACTCATCCCAAACTAGAGGTTTCAGAAAACAAATCCCTATGAGAGACTAAGAATCCTAGCTCTGAAAAGTCCAAGTAGCAAACGACACATCCCAAATCATACTTGTCTGACAACTCACACCTATGAAAGGCTAAGAAATCCAGCTCAGAAAAGTCAAAAATAGCAAACCATCCATCCCAAATCATAGGTTTCAGACAACATACATCAACGAAAGACGGGGCCCGGGGAGGGCCTTTGTGGGTCTGGGGGGGGGCCTATGGGGACTGGGTGGTTCCTTCGGGTTGGGGGTAGGGGGATCGGAGCCCTTTGGGTCGGGGTAGGGCGATTGGGGCCCTTTGGGGTTGGGGTAGAGGACCTCACGAGACTGTTCAAATAGAACTTGTTTACTATAACGACCACACTCAAAACCTCTTCTAAAACCTTTTCCAAAATCATCTTTTAAAATGTCTCTAACTGTTTCGCCGAAATAATTCCCTAAAATATTTAAAACCGTTTCACCCAAATAATCCCCTAAAAGTAAATTCTTTGTGTTTCTTTTGTTTTTGGGATCCCTGCGCTGTCACATTTCAAATTTCTAGGAAACCCTTTCCTATGTTAATCTCTTCATCTCCTAAATGTTCCTAGCTACACTATTAATGTTTCGTTACAATATCAATTTATCTCTCCGACTTAAAGCTCAGTGAAGCCGTATTTAAAAATAGAATTTCTATCTCTTTAGACTCCCGCATAATTCCAAGATAACAAGTGATGTCATTTCTAATTCCTGACACTAAAGATCAATGAAGCCCTATTTAAAAATAAAATATTAATTTTTCTCTCTGACCTAAAGAACGTTTATCCCTCAGACCTAAGATTAAAGAAGCCATAATATTTGTTTCTTAATTCTCCTTCCGTGAATTAATAATTTCCCTGCAGATTATGTAAATCAATTTCTCAGGTTAGGGTTTCCTTATGATCAAAGAAACCATGTTTGTTTCTTAATTACCCCTTCGTGAATCAATACATACCCCCGCCAAGTATGTAAAACAATTTCTCAGGTTACGTTAGCCAAACAACAATGAAGCCATGTTTGTTTGTTAATTCCCCTTTCATGAACCAATAATTCCCCCTCCGATTATGTAAATCAATTTCTCAGGTTAGGCTAGCCAAACAACATAAATTGCTGTTGACATCCATAAATGTGAGAAAGTTCCTGTTTTTCCATTCTCACTGACAAAAACCATAAAACAGACATAAATTGCTGTTGACATCCATAAATGTGAGAAAGTTCCTGTTTTTTCATTCTCACTGACAAAAACCATAAAACAGACATGAATTGCTGTTGACATTCATAAATGTGAGAAAGTTCCTGTTTTCCATTCTCACTGACAAAAACCATAAAACAGACATAAATTGCTGTTGACATCCATAAATGTGAGAAAGTTCCTGTTTTTTCATTCTCACTGACAAAAACCATAAAACAGACATGAATTGCTTTTGAAATCCATGAAAAACATCAAATAAATTGACCAACACACATAACCATCCAAGAAACAACCATCAATGCGAGAAAATTCATGTTTTTCCATTCTCACTGACAAAAACCATAAAACAGACATAAATTGCTGTTAACATCCATAAATGTGAGAAAGTTCCTGTTTTTTGATTCTCACTGACAAAAACCATAAACCAGACATGAATTACTGTTGACATCCATGAAAAACATCAAATAAATTGACCAACACACATAACGATTCAATAAACCATCAATAAAAGTTAGAAAATTCATGTTTTTTAATGTGAGAAAATTCCTGTTTTTTCATTCTCCGTGAGAAAACCATAGACCACGTGGTGCTGTTTGGAGTAGCACCCCCCTTTCTACTAATGAGGGCTAATAAATATTGGGCCAAAGAATAAAGTTTATCGGGAGGGAAAAGTCGAAGGCTGGTCCTTATTTTTGTCCTATGAGTGGGTGTTTGAATGAAAGTGATGTGTGAATGTGAAGAACTGAATGTTTGGACAATTCAATTGTTTGGTTGGGAAGACTTTGATCTTGAGAGGTCGGTGAGAGTGTATACGGATGAATGTTTTACGGGTGTAAGAAATTTAGCACCATTCCTCTGTCTCGTGATTGATCGTAGAGCTAGGTTTCTGTAGGATTATGTTAGGATTTTTGTAATTTCTGTGTAATTTTTCTTTGTTTTATATATTTTGCAATTGTCTATGAGCTTTAAGCGTAAATAAGTTCTATTCTATAATAAGCAGCATAGTGCTATCATATAAACTTTCAAAGGAACTCATTCCTTGGACATTGTCAAAGGAATTTTTAAGTCTAGGGTAATTGGAGGGCAAGCAGCCCTACCGCTGCTATTGCTATTATTGCTACGTTAAACGTTTACTGATATCTAAAGTAAACATTTATTACAAAAAAAAATTATTGTGACTTTGAAAAGAGCCTGAAACCCCCCAAAAAATTATTGTGACTTTTAATGAGCCTGAAACAAGTTTAAATACCTTGTACACGATAATTGGAGTCCCATGCCTTGAATAACAAGGAAAAACCGTTTTTTGCATGGGTAGCACTGATGTGGCTCCTTTTTTTCTTTTTTTCACCAGGGCTGGTGGGCTACCAGAATACCATAAAGAGATGTTCAATGGCACATTAAAACAAAAATTTAAATTGCTAGTGCCCCTTTTAAGTGACCAAAAAGACTGTGGGGCAGCTGGGTCTCCTCCTCAAAAGGTCCTCTTCCTGTGAAGTTGTCCGATCGAAATTCTGAAATGGCAATTTTTCAGCATAGTTGAAAGGTCCAATAAATATACTTTCGGTGATAACATGACCCTCCATAGTCCCCTAGAAAGGGTTGTAAGTTATGCAATTATGGTCCTTAAAAAATAAACAGATTAAATTGGATTGCCAGAACTCGTACTTCAGTCCGTACTTTGAATTGCGATCTCAAGGATTCAATGCCTTATCGGGCATTTTTTTTCAATAATAGTTTTCTGCTTTCCATATGATTGTATGAATAACCAGTATTTATTAAGGCTGCCAACGGTAATTCTTAACCAATGCTGTTTTTCTACTGCGCCAAAAAATTACAACTATCCACCAAAATCTGAGCGATTTCGAGCTTGTTTTTTTTCTGATAATTTCTGGACAAAAAAAAGCCTTCACTTTTGTTTTAAATTTTCAATTATTATTTCGGGAAAAAAATTAAATCAAGCTATTCGAATTCGTCAATTCATTGTTGTTTCCGTTTCTATAGTCTCCAAAGAAAAGGTTTCACATATAGCGTAGTGTTTGTTATCGGAAAATATTCGGACATTCTTTAGGATGGGATTTTTGCAGGGGTGGGATTTTCCAAGGGGAGGGTTTTCCATGGGAAGGAAAGTTTCTGGGGGAACTTTCCAGGAGAAACTTGACGAGGGGGAGGGGGAAATTCTAGTATTATTTGAAAACCGTCACAGATTAAAAAAAAATCCACTGGAAAAAAGGAGTAACATTAAAATTTTAAACAAACAAAAATTATCCTGTATATAAAGAGGGTTGCCCCCCCCCCCCCCAGAAAAAATAAATAGATCATGGCAGTATTGCTTTTACATTTAATTTCAATAACAAAGGAGCAAAAATTAATTTTTCAAAAAACAACATTTTTCTGAGGGAAGTAAAAAGCGAAGTTGAAACTTAAACCGAACAAAAATTATTGCTTCACAGTCTATCTAACATGTATAGATAAAACTAGTGCAAAAAACCCACTGCTAATATTTCCCTGTGTTTGCACGATTTTAGAAAACTAGCGCTTTACTAAACAAGAATAGGATATTAGGAGAATATGATATTAACAAGAATGTTGATTTAGGAGTCAAAAGTGAGTATGTAGTCTGATAACAATAAACTAATCTACAACGCTTTTAACGCTTTTCATAGTCTTACACTAACTATGATATAAGTAAGATTCTGTATAAAATTTAAATTATCTTAAAACTTAAGCATAAAAATTAATATCATTCTAACAACCGCAGTCATTGAACAGCACATTGAACATTTATCAGCTATAACACCAATAGTGAGTCATATACAATTTTAAATTGTAAAAAACCATCTTTAGTATTACTCGAAATTAAGAACAAATAAACCATAATATGAATTTTAGAAATCTGGTTATGTCTCTCTTTACAAAGGAAAATTTCAAGCTTTTATTCAAACCCTAAATTTAGCCTATTGTCCTAACACTGTCAAGATGGCTTCACTTCGGACTTGTCAAGAAACTAGTCATGAAATGTCCTTTTCGAAACAAAAACCGGACCCAATCATTGAGCTCATTGTGCAGAAGTGACACCAAATTACACGAAAAAAAGCAATAATCCTTAAATGCTTTATTTTTTCAAAAAGTGTCCTTAATCAGTTTGCTTTCACTGTACCAAAACTCCTATATTTTCTTGTGTTTGTAGTAAAGTGCTAGTTTTCTAAAATCACACAAATATAGGGAAGTATAATTATTTGGATTATTTGCACTAGTTTCATCGATATATGTTGTAGTTGGATAGACTGTGAAGCAATAATTTTTTGTCCGTTTTAAGATTGAACTTTGCTCTTTACTTCCCACTGATAAAACTTTGCTTTTTTTTCAAATTAATTTCAGGGAAGGCTAGAGTATTTAGTTGAAACTTTCAGTGCATGCTAAGGAGGATGTTGAACCAACCTAAAAGTAATAAATGTACTAATGATTTCTACTGCTTCTACTAGTATAAAGGCTAAGGGTATTAAGGAGACATTTTCAGAAAATTTTTTGGGGGGGGATGTTTTAAATTAATTTGACAACCACTGTATGTATACAGGCTGTCAAATGGCTGTATCTACAGTATATAAAGAATGGCTTAGAGTACTAGGTTTCAACTTTTAGATCATGCTGAAAGGTATGTTTAGCTGACAAAAATGGACTATGTATGTACTACAGCTAGTAGTGCTAGTAGTACTACTACTATTTGTACTAGTATTACTAAGGCTAACGGTATTAATGTGGAGCTGTCAGGGACTGTTGCAGGTGGATGTTGGGCTAAATCAAAACACATTTTGGGCATACAAGTTATCAGCCGGACATATCAGAAATATCTCAGAAATGGGTTAAAGTCTTAAGTTGAAACTATCAGGGCAGAAGAAAGGGATATTGTACTAGACCAAAAAGGCACAATATGAATACCATTATTGCTTTCTACTTATGCTGCTACTGCAATCACTAACACTACTCTTATCTCTCCAACTATTATTTTTGTGAGGGTGTAGGGCATACCCTATACCATAGAAATGGGTATAAAGAAGAAATATTTACTGAAATTTTATGTTGCTTTAAAAATAGATTCTTGTAGAAAAGGAAACCAAAAAGATTTAAAACATTTTTTTCTTTTCAATGAAAAAGACTATGTCAATAAAAATTGGATAGAAATTAATTGCCAAACCTTTTTTTACAAAAAAAGATTTGCAAATAAAAGTAAAGAACTACATTCAACCAAAAAATTGTAGAAAATAAATTCACCGAGTCAAAATCAAAATGAGTAGAAACTAAGACGAGTAGGGCTGACAACCTGCCTCCATGCCTTCTGAAGACCAGAACAATACACTTTAAATATTTTCACTTTTTTTAACTTTAATAAATCCTAAATTATTAAGACTTTTAGGAATAAATATTAGTATGTGCATATTAAACTACCAATCCACAGTCATTTGTTGTTTCTTTTTCAGAAATTTTGGATAAGATGGTGTTTTTTTTTATAAACGTTCTTCTTCGATAATATGAGAAATAGGAACAAAAAAAGGATTGTTTTCTATAAAGTGTAAATTATGTTCTGCCTTCAGATGGCAAGGAGGGGAGTCAGCCCTGCTCATTTTACTTTCTGCTCGTTTTGAGTTTGACTCGGTCATTTGTTGTAATTTCTGTTCGTTTTTGGGTTTCGTTTCCTTATTGAAATTGATTTGTGGTATTTTGGTTTGCAAAATTACCTGACTTTATTTCTGCTTATATTTGGTATAATGCGGCTCTTTACTTTTCTTTGAAAAACTTATTTTGTGGACTTTTGTTAATTAATTATGTTTAAAAGGAGCCCTGCTTGTTTCAGCATGAAAAATAGAATAAAAATGATTTTGATAATCTTGCAACAAGAAATTGTCTATTGGCTCAAGCTAACTAACTATTGTTCTAAATAAAGTAGAAAAAAACAAATTGGAGGACATCAGCGATCAGAACACAAGTAATCGACAAAGAAAGAAAGTAGAAGTGAGAGAAAGGCAGAGGTAGCTGAGGGAGAGAAACGAGAGAGTGAGATAGAGAAACAGAAATAGAAAAGGAAGGATTAAAAGGAAAAGTTATCTATTTCTTTTGAAAAAAAAATTCAAGACAATAATTTATTATAATTCCAACACAATTTAAAACCTAACAGATTTATAGTTATAATCACAGATCATCTAATTGAAAATTACCTATATCAGGTACTTTATATGGAGAACATTGAAATTATTTTGCAATGTAATTGAAGGAAAATGAAATATATCCCAAGAATCATGATTATTCTTGTTACTAGTATCGTTTTTGTCAATTCAAAACTGTCTTCTAGGGTAACAATGGCTTAAATCCATAGTAAGTAGTGAACAACCCTGACATCGTCCAGCTTTGTTGCAGAATAGGCCTTCTCCACATCGACCATGATAGTTAAATTTTCCACCACATCGATGTCCTGGACCCTAAAAGAAAAAAATGAAACAAAAAAAAAAGTTTTTTTAACTGAAAGTAAGGAACGAAGTTAAAACTTAAAATGAACAGAAATTATTCCGTTTATGAAAGGGGCTGTCCCCTCCTCAACGCCTCGTTCTTTAAGCTAAAGTTTTTTTATTGTTTAAAAAAATAGAGTTGTGAGAAAGTCAAACTTTAGCGTAAAGAGCGAGGCGTTGAAGAGGGGACATCCCGCTTCATAAACGGAATAATTTCTGTTCGTTTTAAGTTTTAATGTCGCTCCTTACTTTCAGTTTAAAAAACTTGTTTTTTTATTGAATTTTTGAACGTTTTTGAATTAACGCAGGTTTTGATGTTGGCTCACCGTACATGAATAATTAAAACAAAATTTGCATATCAATTTTACTTTTATTTGGTTAAAGAGGTTTCTCGAAAGTTGTTTAATTTTATTTATGATCGCTTTAGTTAGTAACAAATATATGTAACTTAAGAATTAACATACCCAACGAACATCTAGATTCATTGAGTTGTAATACATATATTAGGGAGTTCACCCCCTAGTCGATACCTTACTCTTTAAGCTAAAGTTCGATTTTTTTCCAATTCTTTAAAAATGACCCCTTAATCACAATCAGTTGATCAGTTGAAATCAGTTGAAAAAATTGTTGTTTTTTTACTTAATTTCTGATCTCTTTCTTTAATAATTCTGGGAAATCCAGCGCCCCCTTCATAGCAATGTCCCTTCCCCCATGAAAACTTTCTTCATGGAAAGATCCTCCCATATAATGCCGACCCAACCCCCCCCCCACCTAACATAAAAAATCCCCCCTGAAAACGTCTGTATATTTCCCAATAACCAATACTATATGTTAAGATTGGATAAAGTTCATAACTTTCAGCCGTCTCCCCGGGGACTTTGGGGGATTAAGTAATCCTAAAAGACATTTTATCATATTTTCGACCATGCTGAACAAAATAGCTATCTCAAAATGTTGATCGGGTGACTTTGGGAAACAAATGAGCTTGGGGGGCCTAGTTGCCCTCCATTTTTTTTGTTACTTAAAAAGGGCACTAGAATTATTAATTTTCTTTCCAATGAGCACTCCCACGATATTCTAGGACCATTGGGTCAATACGATCACCCCTGGGAAAAAAACAAATAAACACGCATCCGTGATCTTTCTTTCTTGCAAAAAATGCAAAATTCCACATTTTTGTAGATAGGCGCTTGAAATCTCTACATTAGGGTTCTCTTATACGCTGAATATGATGGTGTGACTTTCATTAAGGTTCTATATTTTTTAGGGGGTCTTTCCCCCTTTTTTCTAAAACCTGTCAAATTTTCTCAGACGCGTAACTTTTGGTGTGTAAGACTAAACTTGATGAAACTTATATATTTAAAATCAGCATTAAAATCTGCTTCTTTTGATGTATCTATTGGTATCAAAATTCCGTTTTTTAGAGTTTCGGTTACCATTGAGCCGGGTCGCTCCTTACTTATGCAAAATTTAGGCAAAATGGTTTCAGAGGAGACAGATATGGGGTTACTTTTAATTATTGATTGCGTTTCCATAAACAGAAGCTTTACTGGGCACTGCCAGTAAAAAATCCCTTGGAGAGAATTCAAGAGGTCTTGATCACTGTACAAAACTAAATCAGGTAGGCATATGACAATTCATAGTTGACAGTCTCGATTCAGATGGAAGAGAATTCTTGGGGTACAAAACACCTTTTATAAAAAGGGACCCTGGGGCTTACCACCCTTCTACCAAATCCTAAAATTTTACGAATTTCAGGGTATTTATAATTTAAATAATAAAGAAATTGCTGTTCTACATCATGCCTCCCTCCTCCAAAAAAAAAACAAAAACAAGAGATACTACGTACGTACCTGGATCCGACGGACCTTCCATAATACCGAACTTCTGACGTTTTTATCTTGCAAAGACCAAAAAATAGGTAAAAAATATTAACTTTTTGTTTTTAGCCCAAATATGCAAGTTCGGCAGAGTTTAAAACTACCGGTCAAAGCTCCCTACACATTTTACTTGTTATATCTAACCCTAATGGTGGTGGAAAACTAGATGATTGCTCAATAAAAAGGCAGTTTTGAAGTAAAATGTCCCTTTTTGACCAAAGTATTGTATTAACCTCGAGAATGATGGACCCAAAAGCCAACCACCTGTCTATTTTTCCTTTTTGTGGAACAAAAATACAAAATAGATATTACCACGACAGATAAGACTTCCTGCCTATTTTTACCTAGATGGGACCATATCCTGCATCGTAACAAAACGGGATCAAATTTTCGGTCCAGATGGGCCGAAATTTTCAAGATTGGAACAAAATAAAGGTCGAAAAATAAGCTAGCGGACAAAATAAAATCACTTTTATGAGGCCTCTCATTCCCTAGTGACGAACAGCCCCCTGCGCACTTTCCTTATTGTATCTAACCTCGATGGTGCGGAAAAAGAATAAAAGCTACAAGATAGGCAGGTTGACAAAAAAAAAGTCATTTTTTTTTATGAGGTCTCTATATCTCTTGTGACAATCTAATAAGCGATAGCACATTACGTTCCTGTGTGTGTATTTCAAAAACTTGTCTTTTTTTACTAAAATGCTTTTAAAATGTGTCTGCCTTAATGCATGTATTTACATCAATATCATGGAAAAAAAACTGATAATAGGCCTAACTTTCTTCTAAGTCTAGTTTAATTCAAACGTGTTGAAAAGGAATCGGTAAATGAAGAAGCCAATGTACAGTATTTATTGCATACTTTTAAGTATTAAAAAAACTGAAAGCTTCACTTTAGCTTAAAGAGCAGAGGGCTTTGAGTAAAACGACTGTTTCCCTGATATTTGGGTTGGTTTTAACTTGTTTTAAGTTTGAGTTTTAACGTTCTGTTTACTTTCTATGAAAAATTAGTTTTCTCAATTATTTGCACAAAAACCAGATTTGTGTCATGTTATTCTTTGTTGCATGTTTTATTCTCATAAAACTTTCCTTTTTTTGCAGCCCATTAAAATCTCAAATAACTCTCACACACACACACACACAAGAAACAAATAATAAATCATAAGTTTGGTTGTCCAAATAGGCAGAAAAAAGCGTAATGAAATCTAGCCTCAAGGCTAAACTTATCCATATATAGAACGATAAATTATCTAGACACGTATGGTGTTCTTTTTTTTCTTAGAATTGTTTGTAGCCTCGATAAGCCGAAAATTTATTTCTTTTGGATTTTCCTTAGTCTTGGCTGTGTAATAGGTCCTTTTTAAATATAAAGATAAAAACTTAGTTAAGTAAACTATGAATACGGAATATATTTGAGAATAAGAGGCCCCAACCTTTGGCAGATACTCGTTTTTCAAGTCCAAACAAAAATTGACTTTTTGATTTTTGTAAATAATAAAATTGTATAGTAAGGGGCACCCGGAAATCTACTGAAATCGTAACTCTAGTTAAGATCTCATATTCTGTGCATTCAAAATTCTTATTATTGACGACTACCGCCAGTTTCTAAAAACTAGAGAAAAAATGAAAACAGAAACAAAGACTTTGAAAGAGGTATAGAATGGAAAAGAAGTTTTGATACAACAGTGGTACGACAATCCAGCATTAAATCATATCTGGCCCACATGTTTAAAAATGCTACAACAACTTTAAGTTTTGGCTTGAATATGCGTGTATTTAGAAACACTTTAAACAATCAGAGGCAACACTATAGCGTTACCTATATTTAAGGCCATATGACTTCAATTTTTTTACTATTTTTTTCCCCAGAAGCACTTCATGAGGAAGGGGTGGTCGTGTAAGCCTTGGAGAGGGGTTATTCGATCGGAAATCGGAAGTTCTAGCGCCCTTTTTAAGATTCAAAAGTGATTCGAGCGCACCTCCCCCCCCCCCTCCCCCCCCCTTTGTCCTGTTTTTCCCAAATACATCCGATCCAAACTTTGAGATAGTTATTTTGTTAAAAATATTTCAAAGATTAGATAACAAAAACTACAGGGTCGACAAAGCCCCCCAAAGCTGGAGGGCAAGTGTTGTAGGTGTTTATGGAAGGGGTGGTCATATAAACTTCGGATGGGGATCATTTGGTTGGAAATTGGAAGTTCTAGTTCCCTGTTTAAGATCCAAAATTAATAGGAGGGCAACTACTCCCCCCTCTTGACGCCCTCACGACTCCTATGCACCTGATAAAAAATTTGAGATAACCATTTTGTGGAAAATATTCCAAAGATCAGATCACAAAACTTCGGGGTCGATACAACCCCCAGTTCCCGGCAGGGGCGTCCTTAAGCAAACATTTTACGGAATGCAAAAAAAGTTAGGGGGTGGCGCGCCCATCCCCGCCCCCCCCCCTTCCTCGAGACGCCCCTGGTCACCGGAGCAAGCATGTGCGTTATGCAACTTGCTAATTGCTACTCTGATACTTTATTTGCTTTGATGCTTGGATTTACTGATTTACAAAGCAACTTTGATTACAGGGCGAGGGCTGCAAGTTATGGAAGTTGATTATTGTTGCTTTGATTCTTTGCTTGCTTTGCTACTTTCTTTACTTTGATACTTTGTTACTTTGATATTGTTACTTTTATACTAGTATTGATATTTTAATGATACCATGATGTTGAAAAAAAAAATTGATTTTGAAACAGGGAATTTTGGAAAACTTTGGCAATAAAAAAGAACATAAATTAATTTAAAAACTTTTTGAAAAAGAAGTTTATCAAAGAAAAGTAAAGACAAAATTAAACTTAAGATCAACATAAATTAAAACCTATAATAATTCAAACTCAAAACGACCAGAAATTACTATTCGAGAATAATTAACACCCAAAAGCAACAGAAACTAAATAAACAATCATACAAAACAACCCTACAACAGGTACTAATATAAACTAATAAATTTATCTTAAAACGAGTAAAAATTAAGTTGAATATACAAATCCAGCTAAGAATGAACAAATATCTCTTAGTATTAAGGAATAAATATAAATCAAAACGAACAGAAATTAAATAAACAGTCATAGCAAACAAATACACAATATGCCTAAGTAGAGAGGGGTCAGAAGGTACAAACGGGACCCCTTATATGGGCATAGAATACTGACGGGGCTCCAAATAAGGGCATAGCCTCCCTAGGGAGAAAGATTACGTAATGGGGTCAATGACCTAAATTTCCAAGTGTGTCAACAACAACAACATCGACCTTGACATTCGCTGAGAGCGTGCACTTACAACAACAACAACAACAACAACATCGACCTTGGAACACCTGTGCTGTCGACCTCAATTCACCTATCGTGAATCAATAATTCCCCTTAGAAACAACAAATTAATTTCCCCTTTCTTGACAGATCAATCAATCAATGACATCATCTGTCAGACTTTAAAAATTTTCGCCTAGAAACATTTCTCCAGGAATAGATTCAAATCATTAATGTATTTGCCTCGGGAACAGTTCTACTGGTCGAACTCCAAAGGATATTAATAACCAAAGGCCATGGAAACAATTAGGCAAGAAACATCTTAGCGATGAATTGTTTTAGCGCGCGAAAAGGTTTCCTATTAATTTGAAATGCGTTAGCGCAGAGATGCCAATAACAAAGGAACACGCTGAATTTGCGTTTAGTGATTATTTGGGCGAAACCGTTTTAGACAGGTTATGGAACTATTTCGGCTAAACAGATAGAGACATTTTAAAAGAAGATTTTTGAAGAGATTTTAGAAGAGAATTTGAGTTTGGTCGTTATAATACACAAGTTTCATTTGAACAGTGTTGTGAGGTCCTCTAACCCAACCCCAAAGGGTTCCAATCCTCCTACCCCAACCCCGAAGGAAGCCCCCGGTCCTCAAAGGCCCCCCCAGCTCCCAAAGGCCCGCCACCGGTCCCCCAAAGTCCCCCCGGCCCCCCAACTGCCCCCCGGACCCTCAAAGGCCCCCCAAGCTCCCAAAGGGCCACCGGCGCCCCCAACGGCCCACCCAGACCCCCCCAGGCCCTCCCCCGGCCCCCCAAAAGCCCATCGAGCTCCCAAAGGACCAACGGGGTCCCAAAGGCCCTCCATCGGTCCCCAAATGTCCCCCAGGCACCCAAAGGCCCTCCCTGTGCCCCCCCCCCCAAGGCCCCGCCAGCTCCCAAAGGGCCAACCGGGTGCCAAAGGCCCTCCACCGGTCCCCAAATGTCCCTCCGGACCCCCAAAGGCCCTCCCTGTGCCCCAAGAGCACACAAAGGACCAACGGGGACCCAAAGGCCCTCCACCGGTCCCCAATTGTCCCCCAGGCACCCAAAGGCCCTCCCTGTGCCCCCCCCCAAGGCCCATCGAGCTCCCAAAGGACCAACGGGGTCCCAAAGGCCCTCCACCGGTCCCCAAATGTCCCTCCCGACCCCCAAACGCCCTCCCGGTGCCCCAAAGGACCACCAGTCCCCAAAAGTCCCTCCGGCCCCCCAAAGGCCCTCCCTGTGCCCCAAAATCCCACCATGTGCCCCCATTCAAATAGCAGAAAGTATTGTGACACAATGGATAGAACATATGAAATTATTGATGAACTTGAAGCCTTGGCAGCCAAAATTAGCAATTTAAGTTCTTTTTTAATTTTTTATTTTAAAAATAAAATTGTTTTCCGTGGTAACCCTATAACTTTTTGGGGTAAAGCCCCCCCCCTATACAAACGTCCCTATATGATGTTTATACTCGATAAAAAGTGTAAAATATGCTCTTTTTTCGTTACGTAAACCCCATCCTTCCTTCCCCCTCTGTTTACGACCTTAATTCTAGCAAAAAGAAATAATTTTCTTTCGTTAAATTTATGCAATTTTAAGTGTCTATATCCTAGCTAAAAGCGATCATTGACTTCCGTCACTGTTGTTATTAACCGAACCTGGTTTTGACACAAGGCTCTCCGGCACGAGGCCTATAATTAGCTGTCATCCTTTCCCCTCTGTGTTTACGAACGCAGCAGCCAAAGTCAAAAGGAACTGTTTCTCCGTCAAAATTAAAACACTTTGAGGCAATTGTAATAATTAGGCGCAGACGCACTGTGCTATTTTGGAGAACCGGTGAAATCTCGTTATTTTAAAATTAAGATATAACAATATATTTAGGACATTTGAGAAAGGGGGAGGGGTCCATGCCTCAATTCTATCACCATCATTGTAAGGTGAAAACAAACTGTTTCTTCGCGTGAAAAGTAAGGGTGGTGAGTTTAAGAAAAAAGATACATTGCTTTATTATGCGTAAATTGAATAGCATTTTTACTATATCTTTCGGTGGAGGGAGTGGGTATTTTACCATGTCTTTTCTCAGGGATATTTTCCGTGGGGGTTATTTTCCGTGGGCTGTTTTTTCTGTGTGTGTGATAAATACCAGCTATCGTAAAAGTATATGGAAAGATAAAAAATAAAGTTAATACTTTAAATGCATCAAACAAGGCGTGCACAATGCAGATTAAAACCAGAAAAGAACAGAAACGCCTAAAAATAAGAAATTAGGCCGATTTATATAGGCAGGCTTTTGAAGGGCTCAGTGAGCCGTAATTCTCAGATTCAAAAAAGGATGCAATTAGTATATTTCACGAAACCTGATTTGGGAGGTGTAGTTTGCTTTTTGGACTTTTCAGAGCTAGGATTCTTAGTCACTCATAGGTGTTTGTTGTCTGAAACTTCGGGTTTGGGATGAGTAGTTGGCTATTTCAGACATTTCTGAGCTAAGGTATCTTAGTATTTCGTAGGTGAATGCTGTCTGAAACTTATGATTTGGGATCAGTAAATTACTATTTCGGGCTTTTCTGAGTTGGATTTCTTAGACTTTCATAGGTGTGTAGTGTCTGAAACCTATGATTTGGGATGTGTAGTGTGCTATTTTCGACTTTTATGAGCTAGGTTTCTTAGACTTTCATAGGTATGTGTTGTCAGAACATTATGATTTTGGATGTGTAGTTTGATATTTCAGGCTTTTCTGAGCTAAGGTTTTCTAGTATTTCGTAGGTGAATGTTGTCTGAAACCAATAATTTGGGATGTGTAATTTGCTATTTCCGACTTTTCATAACCGGATTTCTTAGTCTTTCGTAGGTGTGTGGTGTCTGAAACCTATGATTTGGGATGTGTGGGATTGCTATTTCAGGCTTTTCTGAGTTGGATTTTTTAGTCTTTCATAGGTGTGTAGTGTCTGAAACCTATGATTTGGGGTGGTGGATTGCTACTTTTGACCTTTCTGAGCTGGATTTCTTAGCCTTTCATAGGTGTTTGTTGTCTGAAACATATAGTTTGGGATGACTAGTTTGCTATTTTTGACTTTTCTGACCTAGGTTTCTTAGCCGTTCATAGGTGAGTGTTGTCTGAAACCTATGATTTTGGGATATGTAATTTGCTATTTCTGACTTTTCATAACCAGATTTCTTAGTCTTTCGTAGGTGTGTGATGTCTGAAACCTATGATTTGGGGGTGTGTGGGTTGATATTTTTTGACTTTTCTGAGCATGATTTCATAGCCATTCGTAGTCGTGTGTTGACTGAAACCTATGATTTGGGATGGTTAATTTGCTATTTTTGACTTTTCTGAGCTAGATTTCTTAGCCACTCATAGGAGTGTGTTGTCTGAAACTCATGATTTGGGAAGCACACGAAAACTTACATGCACACAAAAACTTAAATTCACACAAAAACTTACACAAACACACACACACACACACAAAAAACTTACACACACACACACACTAAAACTCACACACACACTCAAAAACTTACACACACAAAAAAACTTACACACAAACACACACAAACACACACACACACAAAAAAAAAAAAAAAATGAAAAAATCAAAAAAAAAAAAACAAAAACACAATAAAAAAAACTTACACAAACAAACACACACAAAACTTACAAAAACACACACTAAAAATTACACACACACGCCAAAACTTACACACAAAAACTTACACATTCACACTAAAACTTACACACACACACACACACGAAAACTTACACACACACGCCAAAACTTACACACACACACACACACACAAACTTACACACACACACACACACAAAAACTTACACATGCACACGAAAACTTAAATTCACACAAAAACTTAAATGCACACAAAAACTTACACACACACACACACACACACAAACCTAACACAAAAACACACAAACTAAAACAAACACACACACACTCCAAAACTTACCCACACACAAAAAATAAAACACACACACCAATACACATACACAAAAACTAACACAAGACCACAAAAAAAAACTCACACACACAAAGGACAAAACTTACACACACACATAAACTTACACACACACACACACACAAACACAAAAACACACACACACACACGCACAAAAACTTACACACACACACACACACACACAAAAATTACACACACACACACGAAAAATTACAAAAACACTAAAAAAATGACACAAAAACAAAATTACACACACACACACACACACAAACTAAAAAAAAAAAAAACAAAAAACTAGCACACACAAACAAAAACACAAAAACAAATACACACACACACACACACACACACACAAACTTACACACACCCACAAAAAAATAAAAACCAAACACAATAGCTAATACACACAAAAACTAACACACACACACGAAAACATACACACACGCACAAACAATGACACACACACACAAAAAATTACACACACACACACGAAAACTAACACACACACTCAAAAACTTAAACACACACACAAAAAAAAACGCACACACACACACAAAAAAACTTACAAATGCACACGAAAACTTACATGCACACAAAAACTTATACAAACACACACGAAAACTTACACACACACGTCAAAACTTACACACACAAAAGCTTAGACACACAAAAACTTACACACACACACACACACACACAAAAACTAACACACACACGCAAAAACTCACACACACACACAAAAACACAAACGCAAAAAAACTAACACAAAAACAAAAACAAAACTTACACACACACACACGAAAACTCACACACACACGCCAAAACTTAAACACACAAAAAATTACACACACACACACACACACAAACTAACACACACACACACACAAAAAACTTACACACACAAAAACATACACACACACACACACACACACACACACACACACACAAACTTACACACAAACACAAAAAAAAACAAAAATAACAAAAAAGATTATAAAAAAATAATATAAAAAACACAACAAAAAAATATAAAAAACGCAACAATACTAACAAAAAAACAAACACAATTACACACACACGAAAACTTACACACACACACGCCAAAACTTACACACACACACAAAAACATTACACACACACACACACACACAAACAAAAACTTAAACAATCACACGAAAAC
>NC_142800.1:57814182-57930338 GCF_049724085.1 Artemia sp. Qi Xiang Cuo
GTTTTTTTTTTTTTGCTTGTGTGTGTGTTTGTTTTTGTTTGTGTGTGTGTGTTTATGTTTTGTGTGTGTGTGTGTGTGTAAGTTTTTGTGTGCTTTTAAGTTTTTGTGTGCATGTAAGTTTTCGTGTGCATGTGTAAGTTTTTGTGTGTGTGTGTGTGTGTGTTAGTTTGTGTGTGTGTTTGTGTGTGTAAGTTTTGGAGTGTGTGTGTAATTTTTAGTGTGTGTGTGTGTGTGTAAGTTTTCGTGTGATTGTGTAAGTTTTTGTGTGTGTAAGTTTTGGCGTGTGTGTGTGTAAGTTTGCGTGTGTGTATGTGTTAGTTTTCGTGTGTGTGTGTGTGTGTTTGTTTTTGTGAATTTTTTTGTTTGTTTTTGTTGTGTTCATGTGTAAGTTTTTTTTTTTTGTGTGTGTGTGTGTGTGTGTGTGTGTAATTTTTTGTGTGTGTGTAATTTTTTTCGTGTGTTTGTAATTTATAGTTTTTGTGTTTGTTTATGTTTTGTTTGTGTGTGTGTGTGTGTGTGTGTGTAAGTTTTTGTGTGCATTTAAGTTTTTGTGTGCATGTAAGTTTTCGTGTGCTTCCCAAATCATGAGTTTCAGACAACACACTCCTATGAGTGGCTAAGAAATCTAGCTCAGAAAAGTCAAAAATAGCAAATTAACCATCCCAAATCATAGGTTTCAGTCAGAACACACCTACGAATGGCTATGAAATCCTGCTCAGAAAAGTCAAAAAATATCAACCCACACACCCCCAAATCATAGGTTTCAGACATCACACACCTACGAAAGACTAAGAAATCTGGTTATGAAAAGTCAGAAATAGCAAATTACATATCCCAAATCATAGGTTTCAGACAACACTCACCTATGAACGGCTAAGAAACCTAGGTCAGAAAAGTCAAAAATAGCAAACTAGTCATCCCAAACTATATGTTTCAGACAACAAACACCTATGAAAGGCTAAGAAATCCAGCTCAGAAAGGTCAAAAGTAGCAATCCACCCACCCCAAATCAAAGGTTTCAGACACTACACACCTATGAAAGACTAAGAAATCCAACTCAGAAAAGCCTGAAATAGCAATCCCACACATCCCAAATCATAGGTTTCAGACACCACACACCTACGAAAGACTAAGAAATCCGGTTATGAAAAGTCGGAAATAGCAAATTACACATCCCAAACTATAGGTTTCAGACAACATTCACCTACGAAATACTAGAAAACCATAGCTCAGAAAAGCCTGAAATAGCAAACTACACATCCCAAATCATAATGTTCTGACAACACATACCTATGAAAGGCTAAGAAACCTAGCTCAGAAAAGTCGAAAATAGCAAACTACACATCCCAAATCATAGGTTTCAGACACTACACACCTATGAAAGACTAAGAAATCCAACTCAGAAAAGCCCGAAATAGTAATTTATATATCCCAAATCATAAGTTTCAGACAGCATTCACCTACGAAATACTAAGATACCTTAGCTCAGAAAAGTCTGAAATAGCCAACTACTCATCCCAAACCCGAAGTTTCAGACAACAAACACCAATGAGTGACTAAGAATCCTAGCTCTGAAAAGTCCAAAAAGCAAACTACACCTCCCAAATCAGGTTTCGTGAAATATACTAATTGTATCCTTTTTTGAATCTGAGAATTACGGCTCACTGAGCCCTTCAAAAGCCTGCCTATATAAATCGGCCTAATTTCTTATTTTTAGGCGTTTCTGTTCTTTTCTGGTTTTAATCTGCATTGTGCACGCCTTGTTTGACGCATTTAAAGTATTAACGGTATTTTTTATCTTTCCATATCCTTTTACGATAGCTGGTATTTATCAAACACCCAGAAAAAACAGCCCACGGAAAATAACCCCCACGGAAAATATCCCTGAGAAAAGACATGGAAAAATACCCCCTCCCTCCAACGAAAGATATGGTAAAAATGCTATTAAATTTACTCATAACAAAGCGATGTATATGTTTCTTAAACTCACCCCCCCAACTTTTCTCGCGAAGAAACAGTTTGTTTTCACCTTACAATGATGGCGATAGAATTGAGGCATGGCCCCCTCCCCCTTTCGCCAATGTCCTAAATATATTGTTAGATCTTAATTTGAAAATAACGAGATTTCACCGGTTCTCCAAAATAGCACATTGCGTCTGCGCCTAATTATTACAATTGCCTCAAAGTGTTTTAATTTTGACGGAGAAACAGTTCCTTTTGACTTTGGCTGCTGCGTTCGTAAACACAGAGGCGAAAGGATGACAGCTAATTATAGGCCTCGTGCCGGAGAGCCTTGTGTCAAAACCAGGTTCGGTTAATAACAACAGTGACGGAAGTCAATGATCGCTTTTAGCTAGGATATAGACACTTAAAATTGCATAAATTTAACGAAAGAAAATAATTTCTTTTTGCTAGAATTATGGTCGTAAACCAAGGGGGATGGAAGGATGGTGTTTACATAATAAAAAAAGAATATATTTTAAACTGTTTATTGAGTAAGAAAGTACTAAATTGGCGTGTGTCGAGGGGGGGGGGGGGGTTTACACCTATTTATTAGATGGGGAAACCGGACAAAAAATTATTTTTTTAAAAAAAAAATTAAAAAAGAAATAAAAATTCAAATTGTGGCTGCCAAGGCTTAAAGTTAATCAATAATTTCATATGTTCTATCCATTGTGTCACAATACTTTCTGATAATTGAATGGGGGCACATGGAGGGCCTTTGGGGCACAGGGAGGGCCGGTGGGGGTCCGGAGGGACATTTGGGGACCGGTGGGCCTATGGGGCACAGGGAGGGCCTTTGGGGGTCCGGAGGGACATTTGGGGACCGGTGGAGGGCCTTTGGGACCCCGTTGGTCCTTTGGGAGCTCGGTGGGCCTTTGGGGGGGGGGGGCACAGGGAGGGCCTTTGGGTGCCTGGGGGACATTTGGGGACCGGTGGAGGGCCTTTGGGACCCCGTTGGTCCTTTGGGAGCTCTTGGGGCACAGGGAGGGCCTTTGGGGGTCCGGAGGGACATTTGGGGACCGGTGGAGGGCCTTTGGGACCCCGTTGGTCCTTTGGGAGCTCGATGGGCCTTTGGGGGGGGGGGCCACCGGGCGGGCCTTTGGGTGCCTGGGGGGCATTTGGGGACCGGTGGAGGGCCTTTGGGACCCCGTTGGTCCTTTGGGAGCTCGATAGGCCTTTGGGGGGCCCGGGGATGGCCTTTGGGGGTCTGGGTGGGCCTTTGGGGGCGCCGGTGGCCCTTTGGGAGCTTGGGGGGATTTTGAGGACCGGGGGCTTCCTTCGGGGTTGGGGTAGGAGGATTGGAACCCTTTGGGGTTGGGTTAGAGGACCTCACAACACTGTTCAAATGAAACTTGTGTATTATAACGACCACACTCAAATTCTCTTCTAAAATCTCTTCAAAAATCTTCTTTTAAAATGTCTCTATCTGTTTCGCCGAAATAGTTCCATAACCTGTCTAAAACGGTTTCGCCCAAATAATCACTAAACGCAAATTCAGCGTGTTCCTTTGTTATTGGCATCTCTGCGCTAACGCTTTTCAAATTAATAAGAAACCTTTTCCCGCGCTAAAACAATTCATCGCTAAGATGTTTCTTGCCTAATTATTTCCAAGGCCTTTGGTTATTAATATCCTTTGGAGTTCGACCAGTAGAACTGTTCCCGAGGCAAAGACATTAATGATTTGGATCTATTCCTGGAGAATTGTTTCTAGGCGAAAATTTTTAAAGTCTAACAGATGATGTCATTGATTGATTGATCTGTCAAGAAAGGGGAAATTAATTTGTTGTTTCTAAGGGGAATTATTGATTCACGATAGGTGAATTGAGGTCGACAGCACAGGTGTTCCAAGGTCGATGTTGTTGTTGTTGTTGTAAGTGCACGCTCTCAGCGAATGTCAAGGTCGATGTTGTTGTTGTTGACACACTTGGAAATTTAGGTCATTGACCCCATTACGTAATCTTTCTCCCTAGGGAGGCTATGCCCTTATTTGGAGCCCCGTCAGTATTCTATGCCCATATAAGGAGTCCCGTTTGTACCTTCTGACCCCTCTCTACTTGCCTACTAATATATACTAATAGATAAATCTTGAAACAAGTGAATCTTAAGTTAAATATACAAATCAAGCTGTAATAGTAGTCACTAACTGTAATAGTCTGAAGTCCAGTGTGTCATTGGCGATTTAATGAAAACTATATGGGTCTTAAACAGTCTTGGAAAGAACTAATAAAATTAAACTCGGTATTTGATATATAATTAAATGAAAAACAAGTTTTTTTAACTGAAAGTAAGGAACGATATTAAAACTTCAAACGAACAGAAATTATTCCTTATAGGAAAGGGGCTGTCCCCTCCTCAACGCCCCGCTCTTTACGCGAGGTTTTCTCATTGTTTAAAAAAATAGAGCTGTGGGAAAGTAAGTCTTTAGCGTAAAGAGCGAGATGTGGAGGAGGGGACAGCCCCTTTCATGCTCACACTAGTGTATGCTTGTGGTTAACTTTGATGTCGCCCCTTAACTTCTGTTAAAAAAACTTGTTTTTTTTATTTAATTTTTGAATGTTTTTGAATTAATGCAGGGTTTGATTTTGGCTCACCGTACATGAATAATTAAAACAAAATTTGCATATTAATTTTACTTTTATTTGGTTGAATGGCTTTCTCGAAACTTGTTTAATTTTATTTACGAACGTTTTTATATGTAATAAATATACTTGACTTACGAATTACTTACGTAACGAACTTCTATATTCATATATTTTTAATCAGTATATTAGGGGATTCGCCCCCTAGTCAATACCTCACTCTTTAAGCTAAATTGAATTTTGTTCCAATTCTTTGAAAATGACCCCTTAATCACAAAGGCCGTTATTTAGAATAAATAGCTCTTATGAAAGTACTAAAAAAATCTTTGGCTTAAAGAGCGAGGTACTGACTAGGTGGTGACCCCAATTATATACGTAATATTTTCTGTTCGTTTTAAGTTTTGATGTTGCTCCTTACTTTCAGTTGAAAAACTTGTTTTTTTTTGTTTAATTTCTGATCCTTTTTTAAATAATGCTGGGAAATTCGGCGCCCCCTGAATAGCAATGTCCCTTCCCCCATGAAAAATTCCTCCATGTAAAGATCCTCCCACATAGCCCCCGCCCCCCCCCCACTACCAGAAAAAAATCCCCCCTGAAAACGTCTGTATATTTCCCCATAACCAATACTGTATGTTAACATTGGTTCAAGTTCATAACTTTCAGCCCTCCTCCCAGGGACTTCGGGGGATAAAGTCATCCTAAAGGACATAGTTATCATATTTTCGACCATGCTGAACAAAATTGCTATCTCAAAATTTTGATCAGGTAACTTTGGGGAAAAATGAGCGTGGGAGGGGGCCTAGTTGCCCTCACTTTTTTTGGTCACTTAAAAAAGGGCACTAGAACTTTTAATTTCCGTTCCAATGAGCCCTCCCTCGATATTCTAGGACCCCTGGGTCGATACGATCACCCTTGGGGGAAAAAAAACACGCATCCGTGATCTTTCTTCTGGCAAAAATGCAAAATTCCACATTTTTGTAGATATGAGCTTGAAACCTCTACAGTAGGGTTGTCTGAGACTCTGAATATGATGGTGTGATTTTCATTAAGGTTCTATGGTTTTTAGAGGGTCTTTCCTCTTTTTTTCGAAAATCAGTCAAATTTTCTCAGGCGCGTAACTTTTGATGGGTAGGACTAAACTTGATGAAACTTATATATTTGAGATCAGTATTAAAATTTGATTCTTTTGATGTATCTATTGGTATCCAAAACCCGTTTTCTAGAGTTTCCGTTACCATTGAGCCGGGTCGCTCTTTACTTACAGTTCGTTACCACGAACTGTTTGATGATATTAACTGCTAAAAGTTCATCAGTTCAAGATTTTATTTCACTGTAATTTCCGTTTTATTTTCAATGTTGTAATAAGTAAAAAAGACTCTTGTTTGTAGTGATTTTTATTCGTTTTAAGCTTTATTTGTGTATTCAATTTAAGATTTACTTTATATATATATATATATATATATATATATATATATATATATATATATATATATATATATATTAGTACCTGTTGTATATATTTTTTTCTATGTTAGTTTATTTAATTTCTGTTCGTTTTGGGTTTAATTTATTCTTTAATAGTAATTTCTGATCGTTTTGAGTTTGAATTACTAAATGTTATCATTTCTGCTGATCTAAAGTTTGATATAGCCTTTACTTTTCTTTGAAAAACTTCTTTATCTGAAAGTCCTTCTTAATTAATCAAGAAAAAGCACTACATAGTATGAATGGGTTTCTAGTTGTTTGTGAAATACACCAGATATGTAAGAATTTTGTCCATGATACTTTTTTAAAAGATTGTTTTTTTGGCAGGCAAACACGCTGAAAGGTAGACTTTTGAAACAGGGACATACGAGCTAGATGAAAAGGGGGCTCTAGATAGAGCCCCCTCCAAAAGCCTGAATTTGTCTGAATTCTTTTGCGCTTATTATTCAGACATCAAATAAAGGTTTTTGATTATTTACCCCAGTGTACATGCCTCTTCGCACCATTGAAGATTTTCGAAGATTCTTGCTATTTTCGGATGTATTTTTTGTGCCTTATTTATATTGGTGATTCATTCCTCAATTTTGATGAAGCATTCGCTGTTTTAATAGATTGATCAGTAAAAACTAAGAAAAAACGTGTTAGGCCTACCTTAGCACAAGTTAGCCTTCCACAGCGATCCTTAAAGACACCAAAAAGGCAAGATGGAGGTTCAGAACCACATGCTGGTGGTACACAAACATCACAGTTCCATGTTGGCGCAGCCTCCAATCTATAATTAATTATTTCACTTCTTAATAACTCCTTACTAACCTGTAATGTCCCTAATAATATAAATAAAAAACGTAACTTACCCACCTCAAAAGGATTTATAAGTCACAGCTATCCGATAAACCTTTAGAATGACTTTAACAGAGACTGCATTTGTGCAATTAAAAAAAAAAAAATCTGAGGGAAGTAAAGAGTGAGGCTGAGACATAAAACCAACAAAAAGTATTTCTTCCCAGTCTATCTAGCATTAACTGATAAAACTAGCGCAACTAAACCAGCTGATAATATTTTCCTATGTTGGTATGATTATAGAAAGCTAGCGCTTTACTGAAAACACAAAACAATATAGGAGTTTTGGTACAATAAAATTGAATCTAAAGAAACTTTTTGGAAAAAATCAGGAAGTTTAGGTTTATTGCTTAGTTTTTTTTTTTTTTTTTTTTTTTTTTTTTTTTTTTTAATTTGTCATTATCACTTCAGCATAATGAGCTGAGTCAAATGATTGGATCTCGTTTTGGTTCTGAAAAGGACATTTCAGTATTATCTTGTAGAGAAGTCTGAAGTGAAGCCATCTTGATAGTATTAGGACTATAGACTAGCTTTAGAATTTGTATCATAGCTTGACATTTTCCGTTGTATAGAGAGAAAATACCGCATTTCCGGAGTTCATATTTTGGTTTATTTATTCTTCAGTTCGATTATTAGTAAAGAGCGTTTTTTACAATTTAAAATTGTATATTGCATGCTATTGTTATTGTAGATGGTGAGACTAAGCTGATACTCGATGCATCTATCCATTATTTTTGTATGCTCTTCATTGACTTTGTGGTTGTTAAATAATTATTATTTTTTTGCTTAAGCTTCAAGACAATTTTAATTCTATAGACTATTAACAGTGTAATAGATGAGTTTGTTGTTGTTAGCCTAAGCACTCACTTTTGACTCCAAAAATCAATATTCTTGATTTTCATGCTGGCCTTTGAGTGTTTTTAGTAAAGCGCTAGTTTTCTATAATCATAAAAACATAGGGAAATATTATCAGGTGGTTTAGTTCCACTAGTTTTATCAATATATTCTAGATATACTGTGAAGCAATAATTTCCCGTTTTTAATTTAATTTTAATGTAGAAACAACAAAGCCATGATCCTTTTAATTTTTTGTGGGGGATGGGGTACCCCCTTCATATAAAGAATAATTTATATTCGTTTTAATGTTGTTATTAAAAAATTAAAAACTTAGTAAGTTTTAATGTTGCTTCTTACTCCCTGTTCATTTTTTTTATTTAATTTGAGACGGTTTTTCAAATAATGGCAGGAAGTCCCACTCCTCCTCCGTGTAAAATTTCTACTGGAAAATTTCCCCAGAAACTTTTGTTCCCATGGAAAACTTTTCCCGTGGAAAATCTTCCCCTTCCAAAAATCCCACCCTAAAAATAAGTCCGAATATTTCCCAATAACAAATACTAGGCTATATGCGAACAATGTGAAAATTTAGTAACTTACAACCCTTTCTCCGGAAACTATGGAAAACAAAAGAAACAATAAGTTGACACTTTCGAATAACTTAACTTATTGTTTTCCGAAATATTAAAGATTTGTAAAAAAAAAGCTGATGCCATTTTTTTCCAGAAGTTACCAGAAAAAAATTAGGCTCAAAATCACAAAATCAGAATCAGGCTTGAATTTGGGCCGTTAACCGTAATTTTTGGGCTTAACAGGAAAAACAGTATTGATTAAGCTATCCTAGTCAGCTTTACCAAAGACAGGTTACCACATAAGTTGAAGTCCAAGCTCTACCGACTGAACTACGAACTCTATTATTCTAATTTAATCTATTGGTTTTTGCAGGACCATAATTGCATAGCTTACAGCCCTTTTCCCAGGGACTATGGAGGGTCATGTCATCAGTAAAAGCATAGTTATTTGATCTTTCAACTATGCTGAAAAAATGGCTATCTCAAAATTTTGATTGGACGACTTTAGGGGAAGGGGGCCTTTTGGGGAGAGGGACTAGCTGCCCTCCAATCTTTTCGGTCACTTAGAAAGGGCACTAGCAATTTTAATTTCAGCTCTAATGAGACGTTTAAAATCATTCTATGATTTTCAGGCAACCCTCTACCTCTGGTGAAAAGAAAAAGAAAAAAGGAGACATCAGTGCTACCTATCGAAAAAAGTGATTTTCCTTGTTGTTCAAGGTGGGAGATTCTAATTACCCTACATAAAGTTCTTGATCATATTGATACCAACGGCGCAATTTTTATTTTGGTCCGACAGTATTTTCGAGGGATTTCAGGCTCTTTTCCAAAATCACCATAAATTTGTTTTGCAGTGAACTTTTACTTTTAAGGTTAACTGAAATAATAGTTACTATTCTTGAATCAGTGTCAAATGGCAACTTTTTCTCATTAGGCAGTTTTTTTTCAAACGTGTTTTTCAACTTTTTGTTAATATGGGCAATGGTTTGCTCTTTACTAGGTTGTAGCCACTGCTGCAACTATAATAAAACTTAAAACAAACAGAAATTATTAGGTATATGAAGGGAGTTGCCCCCTCCTCAGCATCTCGCTTCTTAAGCTTAAGTTTGAATTTTGTCCCAATTCTTTAAGAATGACTCCTGAAATACAAGGGTGACTTAATTAGAAGAATAAGAAGCTGTTTCAAAAGAACTAAAAAACTTTAGCGTAAAGAGCGAGGTTTTGAGGAGGGTTCAACCCCTTTCATTGACAGAATAATTTCTGTTCGTTTTAAGTTTTAATGATGCTCCTTACTTTTAGTTAAATAAAACTTGTTTTTTTTCATTTAATTACTTTTAAGATTGACCGAAACAATAGGCTATCATTCCTGATTCAGTGTCAGATGGCGATTTTTTCTCATTAGGCAGTTATTTTAAAAGCAGGTTTTTCGAATTTTGGTGACCATGGGCTGTGGTTAACTCTTTACTGTATTGCATCTAATGCTACAACCATGATTGATAGAATGATTTAAAGCTATTTATTTTGTCCATCTTGATATCTGCAGAATTACCGAAAGCTCTATGATTGCCTGGTAAATAAAGAACAAGACCTGTGGATCGAGTGTAAGTCACGAAACGAATAAGCACAGGGCTCTTTTAAGTCTGCTTATTCTCACCAGGATTCTGTCCATTGTTTTTCTTTTTTAATTTTTCCAGATAGTGGATCGGTGGAAAAAAGATTTTATAACCTTGTCTCTATGTCATGATAGCTGACGCCTCTCAGAAGATAGAATGAAAAAAGAAGAAAATGTTGTTTCTATGGTGATAAAACCTGTATGAAATACGGAATTATAATTGTTTCTCACGATAAAATGAAGATAAAAGAACTTGGAATGGCAATTTTGATAATCTCATTTATTCATATTTACACTAAAGATTACCAAAAGCCCATGCAGAGACAATTGAATATCTCAGGTTGTTTGAAGGGGCAAAGGTAATCAAGTTGAGACGGCTTTCTTTGCTTTCTTTATCTCACGTTCCATACAAGAGACAGCTTGAAAGAAAGGGACTTTAGTCTGAAGCTTGCTTTAGTTGAAAAATGGGCACTGAAAACAAAAATCCAGGATTACTCAGGTATAGTGTAAGGAAGATATCTAACTTCTAGAACATATTAGAATTCCATTTCAGAAGGGTTCCAGCTATTTTCAGTGCCGTAAGTCCTTTAGCGTTCGTTTTTGCTGATTTATGCAAGCCCATTTCTCTAAAACGTTTCACCGTATTATTTTCTTTTTTATCAGCTAGGGATTCAATCAACTCATTTTATGTTTTGTTTAATACTGTTCGAAATTCGCAATCACAATATGGTTGTCCAACTGAAATACGAAATTTTATCGTATGTGGTGGGATTTTTCATATCCTATCAAAGGTTGAATTTGAGAGCTCGTATCAAGGTCACAGCCACTTTGCAAAATACATTAAATCTGATGATAGAAAGATTGGTAGCAGTGAATTTTACATACGAGCTACCACGTTTGGATTTCTATTGAACTTAATTAACATCTACTTTGTATGACTTGCAAAAACATTTAAAGACGAATGCTCCACCGTACGGAAGTATGGCCTCCAAAACTAAGAGTCAATATAAATGTTTTACTGACGGGTTTAAGACGATTCGCTATACATAATTTTCGTTCGATACTCTCTCCCTAAGCGGAACAAAATTGGGGGGAAAAGCAGAAACATACCCTTTTCTATGGTCTGGTCTCTTTCCTAAATCAAAACAGTCACTAGGATTGCGCTATTTCCTTCTAATGAATCCTCTCTCAAACAATCTGTTACCACTATGAGCACTCTTGTTAAAAAAAAAAGTACAAAAAAGTCAAAAAGTTTAACGCATCTGTGTATATTTTTTCAAAGTATATTTTTATATTTTTATACATCAGGAGTATATTTTTTCAAAACTCTGCTTTATGGATTGTCACTCTATCCCTACTGTTCGGTACCAAGACCGGTACTGGCTGGGAAATATTGAAGACACTGTACCGATTACTGAAAACTATTTAAAATATTTTAATAATAATTATTGAATGGGTGTTTTTTTCTCAAAGCTACATAATTTCCATCTTAAGTAAATTTTTCTGACGAAATAGTCATGGTCTCTATAAATGTATCGTTTCTCAACCCAGTTTCGAACAATTGAAAAAAAATGCTGTAAATAAGTAGGCATGAATACGCCACTGCAGGTTAGTATGGTCTGCGACACTGAGACACTATTTATTCGGTTTTTCACCGTTCAGAAAGGATTAGCTATCTCGAAATTTTGGATTGATAACATTTTGGCCGCAGCTAGGTCATTTTTTTTTTCTGCACAGAAAAGCAGAAACAGGCAGGGGTGGATCTAGAGAAAATTTTTGGGAAGGCCCAATGTGACAAGGGCTCCAACGAGAAAAATCTTGGGGAGGAGGCAATGGGGTAAAAGGGGCCAATAATTGACCGAATTGACAAATTCTAAAAAAAAGAGTAAAAAAAAGAAAAAGAGCAGAATAAGAGGGCACCAGAAAAAATATGGGGGGGGGGGAGGTCCCCCTGGATCCTCCAGTGGAAACAGGGACTTATTCACAAACTTGACTTCATTTCCCAGTTTCAGCGAGATTTTATTAATAAAACTGTGAATTTCACAATATGTGTAGGCTTTTATGTAAGATTTATTACACTAAGATTCTTTTTTACACTAAGCCTTATTAAAACCAATCTCAGGTCGATAATAGGCAATGGAAGGCTTTTTGATCTGGTGCTGATGTTCAGTGGCTTTATTTGAATCGTTGGATCTTGACTATATGATTTATATTAAGAAAATGGAATTTTGTTAATTCCCAGTATCGCAATATTTCCAACGTCAGTTCTATATAAGTTCAATAAACAATTTTGAATTGTCTATTGCTTTTATTAGGTGATTTTAGGACCTTTGCTAACCACTATAAAGAAATGTTGGTCTTAAATAGCTCTTTGAGCAGGTCACCGTGGAGAGGGGGGAGTCATAGATATTATCCAATCCCTTTCCCTAATATAGAGTGAAATAACATCATTGGACCGGATGCGCTATTTCAAAGAAATCTCCAAAATGCACTATTTCAAAGGATTAACAATTTTCACATTTTGATCCGAAGCTTTACGTTGAAATCCTGGCTAGAATCGTGTGCATTAAATTAGATTACTAGAACATTAGATTATTCTGTTTTTTTTTCTGGCTCAGAACTAGAACACAATCACTCTTTGAAAAGTGTAAGGATATGTCTTCGTTTAAAGTTCGTGAAGGCAGTGTTAATAATTTTTCCAAGATAACTCACGCTATTTTCTCTGAGCTTAAAAACTCGACCATCATTGATTCCCAAGTTTGTATGTTTATCCCCCATTAAGCACCTGTAAAAAAAAAAAAAACATCGAAAGGTTTCTTGCCATTGATTTTGTATGTTCATTGTACACTTGGTTTTACAACCTTTTAACAAATTCTTTCTCTCATTTTGTTTTATCTTATCCTATGTTTACTATTTTTTCTTGCTGTCTTTTTTTATTTAATTTCGATTTCAACTGAATTTTAGTATCCTACTTTTCACTTTTTTCACTTTTGACCCTTTTTTGTTGTTTTTCAATTTTCTATTTTAATTTATTATTTTAATAACTTTGTTTAATTGCTTAGTATTGGGTAATTCTAATTAAAGAGCCTTTATGTTGTTTATGGAAAATTTTAAGTATATGTTATTTTGATGTAAACATAAACATAAAACATTTTGTCGGTAATAGTCGTTTTTTTCCAAAAAAAAACTAATATTATTCTGTCATCTATGTGAATTCCGTCTATCTATGTCATCTATGTGAATCTATGTGAATTCCGTCGGGCCCTCAAAACCCTTTGTCTCCGTAGGTATGAATTTGTATGAATTTGTTTAAAGGGTGGTATAGTTGAGTCACTCTCAGGTTAGCCCGGAACCCGTTTTTCCTATATTTTTTTTTTTTTTTTTGTTTTTTTTGTTTTGTTTATTTATTATTTATGGGATGGCGGTGGGAAGTTTTGGAGTTTTGGAGTATGTGAAGTATTGATTTTTGTTATTGCGACCAGGAGCCGAGTGAGTGTAAGATTTTCATTTTTTTCTTCTTTTTTTTCTTTTTCTTTCTTTCTTCTTTTTCTCTTTTTTTTTAGTATGTTATTATAAGTGTTAATTTTAAGAGGGTTAATACTTCCTAACAAGCGTTAGCTTATGGAAGGTCATTTGTTTTTTTTTTGTGTTATGTTGTTTTTTGGAATAAACCCTTATCTTATCTTATCTTAATCTCATCAAAAACGTATTGTTTATTATGACAATTGATTAGCCAAGGCCCATCAAACTCGCTTACTGTCAATAATCGTACTGTCTAAAAAATAGTACAACAAAACGTAACCCATATTACAAAAAAAGGAAATAGTAACAGATGACTAAAAAGCAGTAATGGTCAATCTATTCTTATGGTCACTGGTCCACGGGTCACACAAAAGAGCAGCCTGGTAGGACTCTTGTTTTAAAAGTTGTAATTAAATTGCTTGGTTTCTTACCTTTCAAGAAGGACAAGGATAAGAGCGACAGCCAACAAAGTAGAAACGTTGGAACTGCATCCTCTGATATGCATGAGTTCAAATGCTTAGTATCTGAAATGAAAATCGAACATTAAAACAAATTTGTACCGTATGTTTTCATAGATGTATTTCATATATACTTAACCTGGCTAACATTCTTCGTGTATTTATTTAAGAACAAATAGTTTTTCGTGCTGTTGCTGTTTTTTTCTGGATTGCGTGCCATCTTTTTTTGTAGGGCATTTACCTTTAAAAGTCTATTTTGGTTTTGTTATGTTGTAACCCCGTTCAAGAGGGTTTTATCGAGCTTAATGGTTATGTATAATTAGATGTTTTATACATCCAGAAACTCAATTAATAATATAAAAAAATATTGTTTTTTGTCAATATATCGTAATCGTTACTTATACTAAAACATTTTAGATTGTTCAGGATCAGTTTCGGTAACTCTTCGTTTGAGAACATGTGCAAATCATCAAAATGATGAAATATCAATGTAAGGCTACACATGGTCTAAATTATTGGTACCATAAATAGTGCCTGACAAAAGGGGAGATTATCTTAGGTGAAGTAACAGTTCAAATTAAGACGATTAATTTTCACCAAAGTGAAATGGTAATGTCATTCAGTAAGTTCACGGATATTTTTTTTTTTTGCTTTTATTACAATTGACATTAAATACTACTTTAGATCAATTTGGACAGCTCCTTTGTAAATTAATTACTAATTCAGAAATAAGCGGTGAGGGGCAGTCAGGCTCCCAGGGTCTGGTTCACGGAATCAACACTGCGATCTATGCATGAATTAAATAAATTTAAAAAAAACAAGTTTTTTCTACTGAAAATAAGGAGCAACGATAAACTTAAAAAGAACAGAAACTATTCATTAGATGAGGGGGGCTTCTCCTCAATCCCTCGCTCTTCATGCTAAAGTATTTTGGCACTTTTAAAAAACTCTTGTGTTTCAGGAGTCGCTCTTAAAGAATTGGGACAAAAAGTCAAATTTTAGCGTAAAGAGCGATGTATTGAGGAGGGAAAGCCCTCCTCATATACGCAATAATTTCTGTTTGTTTTAAGTTTTAATGTTGCTCCTTACTTTCAATTGAAAAAACTTGTTTTTTAATTAATTTCTTATCGGTTTTCAAATAATATAGGGAAATCCCGTCCCCGTTTCATGGAATATTCCCTTCCCCACGAGAAATTCTTTAAGAGAAAGCTCCTCCCACGTAAAATACCCCTCCGGAAAATTCTCCTGGGTAATTCCATCCTCGCTGAAAATTCAGTTGTTTTTTTTTGCGACTAATTCTGCCTAAAAAATTCTCCTTTACACTCTGATGTTTCGGGAATCATTCTTAAAGAATTTGGAAAACAATACAAACTTTAATGTAAAGAGTGAGGTATTGAAGAGGGGCAACCCTCCTTACATATGGAATAATTTTTGTTTGTTTTCAAGTTTTATTGTCGCTCCTTACTTTCAGTTGAAAAAAAAACATGTTTGTTTATTTAATTTCTGGTCGTTTTTTAAATAATATCGAGAAATTCGACTCGCTTTCCATGGAAAATTCGGAAATCCCCCAAATTCCCAAGTCGTGTCGAAAATCCCCCTTCGCGGAAAATTTTACCCGGAAATATTCCTAAATGGAGGATTTCTACCGCAGAAAATTTGCATAGCATAATTTTTCCGAGGGAAATTTCCCCCCGTGAGTAATTTCTCCAGAGAATTCCGACCCCGCTGAGAATGTCTCCTGGATAATTCCAACTCTGCTGGGAATTTCCTTTCGGATAATGAGTCGACAAAAAGACAGGTAAGACAAATATAAAGAATTTTGTATAGGAATTCTGGTAGAATTCCCCAGTGTAAAATTTCTCCTGGAAAACTCACTCTCAGAAACTTCCCTCCCCAAGAAAACTTATCCCTGTGGAAGATCCCCTGAAGTAAAAATCCCCCCCCAGACGATTTATGTCTGTATACTTCCCAATAACAAATACTACACGTAAACAATGGACATATTGCATAATTTTAAGCCCTTTCCCCAGGGGCTGGGAAGGGGTAGTCATGTTATCCTTAGAGGTATATTTATTTGACCTTTCAACTATACTGAACAAAATGGCTGTCAAATTATCAAAATTTTGATCGGGTGGCTTTGGGGAAAAAAGAGGGTGGAAGTGGGCTAGTTACCCTCCAATCTTTTTCAATTGGGCAGTATAAATTTTCATTTCCGTTCAAATGAGCCCTCTCCCGTTATTCTAGGACCATTGGACCAGGAAGATCCATAAAACAAACAAATAAAAACCTATCCGTGAACTTTTTTCACGCAAAAAATACGAAAATCCATATTTTTGCAGATGGGAGCTTGAAAACACATTTGAGTTCTCTGGTATGCTGAATCTGATGGTGCGATTTTCATTTTCATTAAGATCCCTTGAATTTCGGGAGTGTTTCTCCTTTTTTCGAGAATAAGCCAAAGTTTCTCAGGCTTGTAACTTTTATGGATCATCATGCACTTAATGAATATTGTATAATTAGAATCGGCATAAGAGGACCATTCTTTAGATGTATGTATTGATATAAAAATTCCGTTTTCTAGAGTTTCGGTTACTTTTGAGCTGAGTCACTCCTTACTTACAGTTCGTTACTACAAAATGTTTGATAAGCTTAATGTCACTATCTATAATTCAGATTTATTTAATTCATCTGTCAAATTTTGAAAATGAATTTGAATTTCGATTGAATTTGACAGCCCTTTTTTATATAGCGTAAGAGAAAAGATCAATCCAATTCATTTAAATATAATGTAACATTTTTAATTTTATAATAAATTGGACCTTCAAAGGCTAGAACATTATGCAGACAAAGGAGTACTATTTCAGTGGTAATATAGATTGTGTCTACAATTTTCGTGTCAGTAATTTGATTGCCTAGTTATAAGCTTTCTTTCTATCAATAGCCTACTCCGGTAGAATAGAGCCCAAAAAGAGATTTTTTTTTTAAACTGTTCACTGAACAAGGAGTTCTTTTCCACTGAGCCATCCATTAGAACAGCGAATTTTGAATAACTGATTCTTAACAGAAATTCAGAATGGTTCTTACCGACGATACTGTTAACGCTATCGTGGCAGTTTCATTTCTTTCTCTGCTTACCTTATTGCGTCAGACAATGTTCTTCATTTTATTAAACAAAAAAAACAAGTTTTTTTTTAACTGAAAGTAAGGAACGACGTTAAAACTTAAAACGAACAGAAATTATTCCGTATATGAAAGGGGCTGTCCGGCTCAACGTCTCGCTCTTTACGCTAAAGTTTTTTATTTTTTTAAAAAATAAGAGCTGTGAGAAAGTCAAACTTTAGCGTAAAGAGCGAGGCGTTGAGGAGGGGACAGCCCCTTTCATATACGGAATAATTTCTGTTCGTTTTCAGTTTTAATATCGCTCCTTACTTTCAGTTAAAAAAAACTTTTTTTTTTATTTAATTTTTGAACGCTTTGGAATTAATAAATTTTTTGATTTTGGCTCACCATACATGAATAATTAAAACAAAAATTGGATATTAATTTTTCTTTTATTTGGTTAAATCGCTTTCTCAAAAGTTGTTTAATTTTATTTACGAACGTTTTTATTAGTAATAAATATACGTAACTTACGAATTAACTTACGTATTGAACTTTTATATTCATATATTTTTAATACGTATATTAGGGGGCTCGCCTACTAGTCAATACCTCGCTCTTTAAGCTAAAGTTCGAATTTTGTTCCAATTCTTTAAAAATAACCCCTTAATCACAAAGGCCGGTATTTAGAATAAATAGCTCTTATGAATGTACTAACAAGTCTTTGGCTTAAAGAGCGAGGTACAGACTATGGGGTGAACCCAACATACACGTAACATTTTCTGTTCGTTTTTTAAGTTTTGATGTTACTCCTTATTTTCAGTAGGAAAACTTGTTTTTTTTTTATATTTAATTTCTGATCATGTTTTTAAATAAAGCTGGGAAATCCGGCGCCGTCTTCATAGTAATGTCCCTTCCCCCATGAAAACTTCCTTCATGGAAAGATCCTCCCATATAACCTCCAACCTACCCACCCCCCTACTACCAGAAAAAATCCCCCCTGAAAACGTCTGTATACTTCCTAATAACCAATACTATACGTTAACATTGGGCAAAGTTCATAACTTTCATCCCCCCCCCCGGGAGACTTTGGGGGATTAAGTCATCCTAAAGGACATATTTATCATATTTTCAACCATGCTGAACAAAATGGCTATCTCAAAATTTTGATCAGGTGACCTTGGGGAAAAATGCGCGTGGGAGGGGGCCTAGTTGCCCTCCATTTTTTTTGGTCACTGAGAAAGGGCACTAGAAATTTTAATTTTCGTTCTAATGCGTCCTCCCACGATATTCTAGGACCACTGGGTCGATACGATCACCCCTGGGAAAAAAAAAACCGCATCCGTGATCTTTCTTCTAGCAAAAAATGCAAAATTCCACATGTTTTGTAGATAGGAGCTTGAAACCTCTACAGTATGGTTCTCTGATACGCTGAATAAGATGGTGTGATTTTCGTCAAGGTTCTCTATTTTCTAGGGGGTCTTTCCCCCTTTTTTCGAAAATCAGCCAAATTTTCTCAGGCGCGTAACCTTTGATGGGTAGGATTAACCTTGATAAAAATTATATATTTGAAATCAGCATTGAAATCTGATTCTTTTGAGGTGTCTATTGGTATCAAAAACCCGTTTTCTAGAGTTTCGGTTACCATTGAGCCGGGTCGCTCCTTACTTACAGTTCTTTACCACGAACTGTTTGAAAGTTTCCGACCACGGTGAGGTCAGTCAGTCCCTTGATGAGGTTCCTTACCTCTTTTTTACGCTCCACCATTTACTTCTAAAATACACTGAAACCCCATGTGTATATTATATATTTTTTTTTTAATTCCAATCACTGACCTATTAAGATGTAGAATGAAGATCAATAAGTTGAGTAAGAACTTGTCTGAAGCAGTGGCGTAATAGAAATGTTGCAAGAGACTGTTGCAACCGTTCTTAGTCCATTTTATCTTGAAGTTATTTTCCATAAAAAATGTACCTTAGAAACAACAGCAAAAAAAAAACGAAAAAGACAAATCATTTTTGTAGATCATTTCCGCTTTAGAATCTTAAATATAGACTGACCGTTCGTAGCTGTTTTCTTTGTTGACTGTCTTTTCTAGTCTTTGCATTCATTTGTTGTTATCACGTACAGCAGTTCACGAACATGTTAGGGGGGGGGAGCAAACTGTGCAAACAATGCAAACAGTGTATGAAAATTCCAAAAAAGGTATTTTTCAAAATCAAGTGGGGGTTAAAAACCTAGAGGGGCGATTTCCCCCGAAACCCCCCCCCCTAGCCCCAATTCTCCCCACTGAGAGTAAGCTACACAGTAAAAATGATTTATCAATAGATAAAAAACGATATTTGCTTGTTTCTGACATCAAATCTAAGGTTTACGGAAATCAAATTACAACTTTTCATTTAGTTGTAAAAGAATCAACTCTTCAATATTCAATCTTTACCTGCTACAAAGTAAGTGCCAGGTTCTTTAACACATTAAAGATTTAAGCATATAATTAATAAATTTTGTTGGGCTGTGATTTACAGTCCACCTCGTCAAACGAAACTACGTCTATTGATTGATGTAATCCCTTTTCTTCTATCTTATTTGGCTCTCAGGCTATTTTTCTGTATCAAACAGTTCGTGGTAACGAACTGTAAGTAAGGAGCGACCCGGCTCAATAGTAACAGAAACTCTTAAAAAACAGAAACTTGATATCAATAGATTTATCAAAAGAATTGGTTTTTAATGTTGATTTCAAATGCATGAATTTTATTAAGTTTAATCTTACCCATCAAAGGTTACGAACCTGAAAAATTTTCCTGATTTTGGAAAAAGGTGGAAACAGCCTCTAGTAGTCAAGTGATCTCAATGAAAATTGCACCATCAGATTTAGCGTATTAAAGAACCTTACTGTATAGGTTTCAACCTCCTGTCTGCAAAAATATGGAATTTTGTATTTTTACCAGAAGAAAGATCACGGTTGTGTGTTTATTTGTTGTTTTTTTTCCCAGGGGTGATCGTATCGACCCATTGGCCTTGGAATATCGGGAGAAGACTCCTTTGAACGGAAATTAAAAGTTCTAGTGCTGTTTTTAAGTGACCAAATATTGGAGGGCAACTAGGCTCCCTCCCCACCCCTTGTTTCCCAAAATCGTCCGATCAAAATTCTGATATATCTATTTTGTTCATCATAATTGAAAGGCCCAATAACTATGCCTTTGGGTATAACATGACCCCCCCACCCCACAGGAAAGGTCTTTAAGTTATAAAATTTGCCCATTGTTTGCGCATAGTATTTGATATTGGGATCTAGGTATACATTTTCGGTTGGGGGAGGGCAATTTTTTGCGGGGGGGGGGTTCCACGGAGGAATTATCCATGGGTAGGGAAGTTTCCAGAGAGTGAACTTATCAGGGGAAATTACACACTGGGGGAATTTGCCAGAATTCTTCTACAAAATTCTTTTTATATGTCTTGCTTTCTCTTTTCCATTTAAATTTTACGTGCGGAGTGGTTAAGGGTAATTGTCCGGGGTACATTTTCATCATGATTGAATTGTCTAGAGGATATTTTCGTGGTAAAGGGGTTTCTCTGTGGGGGTGAGGCCAGATTCCCTGGCATTATTTAGAAAACTATCAGAAACTAAATAAATAAACAAGTTTTTTCAACTGAAAGTAAGGGGCAACATTAAAAATTACTACGAACAAAAATTATTACGTATATAAAGGGGGTCGCCCCTCCTCAAAACCTCGCTCTTTACACTAAAGTTTTACTGGTATCCCAATTTCTTAATAATTACTTCTGAGACACAAAGGTTGTTTAATTAGAACAATACGACGCTTTTTTTAAAAGTACTAATAAACTTTACCACAAGAAGTGAGGGATTAGGGAGGAGGTGACTCCCTCTATATGCGTAATAGTTTATGTTCGTTTTAAGTTTGAATGTTGCTCCTTAGTTTCATTTGAAAAAACTTTTATTTTTTTATTTTTTTTTTTTTACTAGCTTAATTAAACTTATTCGTGACATTATATTTTAGTTAGCCATTAAGCCTATCTAATAGCCTTTAGTTTTAATTTGAAATTTTTAATAGCTCAGTTTATTTAATTCAGTGTCTGCTATTGATTCAGCGTTTGTTTGTTTTCTAGTCTTAGTAATAAATGATATGAGCTGCATGTTATTTACAAATGTTGAAATTTATACTTTAATATTAAATTCAAATGACGTGATTTAACTTTTACAATAGGTGTTCCCTGGGTTATTTTTTGGCGATATTTCATTGTCGATTTTTGTTCTCGTATCGTGTGCTTCCTTTTTTTGAACTGAACGAAGTATAGTATGCTAATGTTGTTTTTTTTTATTTTCAAATATTAAGGTTCTATATTACTTCATGCATTTTTCTATATTTTTCTTTTTCAGGTGCGTAAATATAGAAACGGTGGGCCTGGTACCCCAAGAAATACCAAATTTATTTCATAGTTTTCTTTATATGATTTGTGTATATTTTAATTGAAACAAATGTTTTTTTTCTTGATTTTGAGCCCCCGAAACAAACCCTCGTGGAATTACCTGTCTATTTCGATTAATCTATCATGGCAAGTAACATATGCTTAGGGCTTACGACTCTCTGAGACCCACTTCAACTCAATCCGTATATCTGATCACTTACGGCTGAGTCTCCTCCGACCAAATCCTGGACCATTTATGAGGGCCGTAGGAGTGTCCCGCCAAACCAAGTGATTCATTCCATTACCCAGACAGAATAATGCTCCAAAAGCACAGAAAGGAGACTTTTTATCTGCCTTTCTGGACCAAGGAAGCTGGTTCTTTAGCTATTCGTATACAAATTGGCCACATATTCGGCCCTTATTTTAAATTTCTAACTTTTTGTAAATCAGAGGGGCCATTGCAAGTTTGTTTAATCCAGTCAATTTCAAGTATTTTCTTATTATATATCTTTATCTCTAAATGTGAGAAATTGTGGGTAAGATTCGCTTACTTTATTTCGTAGCAATAGCTGCTTTCTACGATGATGTTTCAACTTCTAAGAACCCGTAATATTCCAGCTGGAAATTAAATCCAAAATACCACATGGAAACGTGATGGTCCACGTCAAATTAAGAAAAAAACATGAATATTGTGTGCTCTTGGTATTTATGCTCGGAGCAGTGATTCAAGTCCGAAGATTCCACCTTCTTGTATTGGTTATTGCACTTTCATACTGTGATTAAATCCTAATGTAAATATGGAAATTAATTTATGAGTGTTTTTCTCAGATTAAGTATATGTTATTCAAACAAGTGTCATTAACTACAGAATCTTTCATAATTCCTTTTGGAAAAAACATTTGACCCATACAATTCAAACTAGACCACGAGAAAGCGATAATAAAGAAAAGAAAAACAGAGAATATTATACTCTGTCCTGTTTACGTGATTTATAAGCAATATATTTTAAACATATGATTTGCAAGTCATGCAAAGAGGAGAGAGATAGGTACAAACAAACAAAGCTATATAAGAGTAAAAACATTAATAACCAAAGCGCATTGTTTGTCTTATAATATTTTTAAATGCTTGGGTCTTTTGTTTTAAAAGACATGGATGAACCGTGGTCGTTCGAAATTGATTGATACGAAGGCTTTTTCAAAAAGTAGCATAGGTTTTGGACTTTAACATTTACATTGGTAAAGCGACAGTACCATTTCTTACTGTTGCAACAAGTGACAGTAATTAGTTCTACATTATAAAGCACCAATTCAAGAAGTCTCACGGTATTTGGTCGTCCGAGAATTACAACCACTTTGTTATATTCAGTCGAAATATGAGATGTTCGTAGGCTACCGTCTTTTATTGAGTCTCCACTGAGTAAGCACACAGATTGGTTAGCGAGTTTGCTAGCGTAGACTTAGTAAGGAGTGAAGCGTCTCTTATGCATTTCTTTCTAGTCCCCTGGTTTAGTGTCCCTAACCAAAGATCCGATTAATCCCTTTCAACTCGTCCCAAATAACTCAACCCCCGTTTCAAATCAACCCTCATTCAACCCACCTCCCATTAAGTTCAACCTCATTAATCCAAAACCTCAAGCAACTCAAATGTCAGTCAATGAAACCCCATGTAACTCAACCCCAGTTTAATTCACCCCCATTCAACTCAGCCTAACGCCTAAGTTCAACCAAACCTAACTTGATTCCGGGGTGAATTTAAAGGGGTTAAATTAAATTGCATTGAGTTAAATGAAAGGTGAATTGAACAAGGGTTGAGTTGAATGAGGGATGAGTTAAACGGGGATTGAGTTAAACGTCTAATGTCGAGTTGAATGGGAATAGAGTTAAGCGGGGCTCATTTGCATGGAAGCCCCATCATGCAGAATACATGGCTACAAAGCTTGGAGGTGACTCAAGCGATCACATCCCAAATTCTAGTGTGCTTTTAAGTGACGGTTAAAACCAGTTTTCCAAAATAAAGGTTTTATAAAGGAAACAATAGGCATATACTCTGGATTTTTTTTTTTTTTTCATGAGAGGGGTAGAATTTTGTTAAAACCTTCAAAATCAGTCAGATTATAAAGACAGCGTAGGTCAATATGGAAAAGCTATTTTTCAGAAAACAGGGAAATAGACTCCGTCTCTTTCTATGCTTGACTCTCTGAAACTAATATTTGAGAGTAATCTTTAGAAGGGGAAGATTCAAGGAAAGTGTTTTCTAAAGATCTCAAATATTATCTGAATTTTCCAGCATTTTGGCATTTAATTTCACCGATTTTGAGCCCAATAAAGGCGCACCTCAGCATTCCCCTTTGATAGTCTGGCTCTCGGAATAATAAATAGTATTTTTGCTGTTCAGATCATAAGAATAAAGTGAGAAAAATTATCAACTGCTCTATTTCTTACATTAGTTTCTCTCTTACCGTCTTCTATTAGCCTCAGTTTAGGAACAGTACGTATTTACGGCTATTGAAAATACAGTGAAAAGATATTGAATAATTAAACATTAAACACCTACAAATCTCTTCTCCAAATAATATCTGACTGAACTGATATTACTCCTCGAGAACGGAATCATTTCGCGAAAACCGACAACCTATTCGTTTCCTTGGGCGGACAGCACGCGTTGACGACAATGATTCAAGTTAACGATAGCCCATAAGAAAAGCGTATCGAACTTAGGAGGCATTAAAGCTTTGATTTGACGAAGATGCCTCATAATTAAAAACTATTTTAGGAAATATTCGAGGTTTAAATGGTCAGGTTCTGAATTTTTTCATTTTCACAATACCTTGCTCTTTACACTAAAGTTTTTTTTTAACTTTTGAAAAAGCTAATTATTCTAATTAAACTGCCCTTGTGTTTGAAGAGTCTTTCTTTAAGAATTGGGATAAAAAGTCAAAATTTAGCCTAAGAAGCGAGGTATTGAAGAGGGGGCAACCCGTCTTATATACGTAACAATTTCTGTTCGTTTTAAGTTTTGATGTTGCTCGTTTTTTTCAGTTGATTTTTTTTTTATTTAATTCAAATAGAGATTTCTTAGGGTGTTTTTGATTTAACTTGTTTTCTAGTTAATTAAATAGATCCCTTTAATAAAAATAATTACTGAATTATTAGGTTTTACTAGAATAGTATTGATAGTCTTCATAAGGATTGATAGTGTTCATAACCAAATGACAACGAATAAATCACAAGTTCCACTTCCCCAAACTTGCGAATAGACCTTGACGCACCTCTATACACCTCTTATAGACCTTGAAAGACTTCTCTTGATTCTCCTGATAGTCTTCATAATGATTGATAGCCTTCATAACCAAATGACCACGAATGAATCACTAGTTACACTTCCCCAAACTTGCGAATAGACCTTGACGCACCTCTATACACCGCTTATAGACCTTGGTAAACTTCTCTTGATTTTCATGATAGTCTTCATAATGATTAATAGTCCTCATAACCGAATGGCTACGAATGAATCACAAGTTCCACTTCCCCAAACTTGCGAATAGACCTCGACGCATATCTATACACCTCTTATAGACCTTGATAGACTTCTCTTAAATCTGGATCATCCAAAGACTGCTTAGAAACGGTAATTGCCAATTAAACAATTAATTGGTTGATTAAAAATAAGGGCCACAATTATTGATAAGGAAAGAGTGAAAGAGAGATAGGCAGAACATTTTGAGAATATGCTAAAACGAGATAGAGTTGCAGGAAAAGATACAGAAGAAAATGAAAAAGTTTGTGATACTTTGGGTGTGATGGAACATTTATTTTGCGAGGAAGAATTAGCGACAGTACTAAAAGGATTAAAAAAAATGATAAGGCCCCAGGTGCTGATACTGTGGTATATGAATTGCTTAAATATGGTGGCCTTGAGGTAAGATATACGTTACTGAAGATTATGAATATGATTTTTGAAATAGGGGAAGTACCTAGCCATTTTAGGAAAACCCTACTTAAACCACTCTTTAAGAAAGGTGATAAGAGTGAGATTGGTAATTGTCGAGGTATTAGCCTGGTCTCCGTAGGTAGTAAATTACATAGGAATATGATACTTTTAAGACTTAGAGATTCTGTAGACAAAGCAATAAGAGAAGAACAGTGCGGTTTTAGAAAGAGTAGAGGATGTGTCGACCAAATTTTCACTCTTAGGTTAATAATTTAAAAGCACCTGAGTTATCAAACACTTTGGGTCCTCAGTCTATAAATTATGAGCAAGCGTTCGATTCTGTTGATAGAGGAGCTTTAGCAAAGGTCTTGTCATTGTATGGTATACCAGATAAATACATAATAGTGGTTAGTGCTATGTACGAGAATAATAGTGCTGCAGTTAAGATAGGAAATGAGGTTAGCAGCCAATTTCGTATTAAATCAGGAGTTAAGCAGGGTTGTGTTCTATCCCCCTTTATATGGATCATTTTGATGGACTCTGTCTTACGGAGCGAAGGAGAGGCAATGGGAGAACACAGAACCATAATGGGGAGGAAAAAGTTTCCTGGACCTTGATTATTCTGATGATTTAAGCATACTAGATGAAAGTGTGAGCAGAATGAATGAACTTTTAGAGGTTTTGTGAGTTCAGGGTGCTAGAATAGGTTTGAAAATTAATGTTAATAAGACTAAGTCGCTAAGGCTAGGGATAAGTGAAAATGAAAAGTTGACGTTGGGTAACGAAAAGATTGATCAGGTGAGCAGCTTCACTTACCTTGGTAGTACTATTAGTGAAGAGGGTGGGAGCAGTGAAGATGTTGAAAGCAGAATAACCAAGGCTCAGGGTGTTTATTACAGTTGAAAAAAAATCTGGAAGAATAGGAAGGTAAGTCTGCAACCCAAGTTTAGAATATTGGAAGCTACAGTGATGACAGTGGTCAAATATGGTTCTGAAGCACTGGTGCTCTTAAAAGTGGATGAAGCTTTGCTAGATGTTTTCCACAGAAATTTCCTACGGATTGTTCTGGGTACCCGACTGACTGACCGTATTTCAAACAGCAGGAGTACATATAGTGCAGTTCAATCCCACGTTCTTAGACTATAATGAGAGAAAGGTAGAGATGGCTTGGGCACTTTCTGCGGATAAAAGATGACAGATTGCCAAAGATTGTCCTTTTTGGCCAACTGTCTAGGGCTAAATGAAAAGCAGGTCGTCCACGATGGGGGTGGGAAGCTGTCATAAAAAAATATTTAAGAGAAATGGGAACTTCCTGGGAGGGTTTAAAGAGAAAGGCTTTGAATAGACTTGGATGGAGGAGGAGCGTGTGTAGCTGTGTTGACCTCAGGTGGCTTGTTGCTACGGTGAGCTGTTATTAGTAGTAGTAGTAGTAGTACTGTCAAATTTAAATTACTAGGTTGATTGTAAAGACTGACTGGGACCAGAAAAGGCCTACAGGTAGAGTTGGTTATTTTGATTCTGGGGAAAAACCTGCTTTAGTAAGAACTGGAGATACAAGTCTATGGTGACATAGGTGATGGCTGTATAGATGGAGATGGAAGTAATGGATGGGCTAGTGGTGGAGAGGGTCGTGAAATAGATCAAGGGAGACTAATGGAGACTATGCTGAATGTTCGATAGTGTTGATGCTACTATAAAATGTATCACTCTACTAATACATAATAAAATACAGGCTGCTAAAAAACGAACCATAATTAAATTGAAAAATAAAGTTGTTTAGTGTTTACGCACTAAAGTTGACATTGTTAAGAGCAAAGTGTCTACCTTCTATTATCATAACTTTTTTCCCAGCTACTTCAAATGAAAAGAGTTGTCAAAGAAATTTGGGAGGGGGCTCAACAAATTTAAAATGGAAAGTCCTAGAACCGTTTTAAAGTCCTAAGAAATTTCGGAATACTCAGAAGCCCTCCTGTGCCCATTTTTGCTTCCAAGTACCCTCATAGCTCCTCATGGCAGCGGATTTACATTTTGATACAAGTATTTTGCCTAGAATAGTCAGAAAGACTAGTAAGCATTCCTCTAGGGCTAACATTACTCACATAGCCTTAGGAATAATGGGCCGAAACTACATAGGTGACTCATTGTTAACCGATAGGTTGTAGTAACAATAAAAAAAAAAATCAGACCTTTTCTGTTGGGATTGAACAATGATGCGGAAACCTAGCAACGAACAAAAATTGTGCATTCGTTGGTTATGCAACTAACATCTATAAACCTTACCTTAGATCCTCCTGCGCCACCAGGGGTGCCTGGGGCATCAGTGAATGTTCACCAATCGGGTCTGAGATGAGCCTCTGCGTAGACATCTTCCCAATCTGGTTGGAGAGAGGCATTCAGGCGGCATAGGTCACTGTTGTAGGTTCGCCTCAATCTGTTCTAAGGTCTTCCTCGCTTCTGGCTTCCAACTGGCTGCCACTCAAGTGTAGACTTCGGGATTCGATGGATTTCCATTCTTAAAACATGTCCAAGATACCTCCATCTACGGTATCTGATGGTGTCAGTTATTACTGGTTGACTGGTGATTCTCCGAATGGTATCGTTTGAGACCCTTTCCGACCAATGTATATTCAGAATCCTCCGGAGGCAAATGTTCTCAAAAGCAAGAATTTTCTTCTCTTGTTGAATGTTTAAGTGCCAAGTCTCAGCAAGATGCAGGAGGACTGGTAAAACGTTACTATTGAGTAAGCGCAGCTTCAGGCGATTTGAATAATTCTTGAATTTCCAAATTCTTTTCAGTCGATTGAAGGCTGCGTTAGCATGACCTACTCCAGTTATGACTTCTTTTGTGGTAGATCCAGTGTTCTCTATGATGCTGTCCAAATACTTAAACTCGAAAACTTGTTCAATTTCCTCACCAGTTCAATTAACATCTATAAAACAATCACAAATAAACCAGCTCATAAAATTTCCCCATGTTTGTACAAAATAATAAAAAGACGAAAACAATATATATTTTTTGTATAGTAGAAAAAGACCGCTTTAGTATGTCTTTTATGGTGGCCGGCGTTTAATCCCCCCTCCCGAAAAATACCCCCCGGATAATATCCCTCCCCCGTGGAAAATAAGGCTTTCTGAATTTGAGAATTTTATTTGAGTTTTATTTCCACAGGGGGAAGGAATTTTGGTACTTGTGTATTATGCGCCACTCACTCAAGTTTACGCTGTGTAAAATTCGAGAACACACCGGTTTTTTCGTAAGTGTCTTCGTTACTTTAGAAAATATATTTGGACTATAGATTTGCACACAAGGGGGGGGGGGTAAACTAAAGCGGGTCTGCATGAAAAATGAGTTTTGTACAATTATTCTGTATATTAGATAGATAGATAGATAAGTGTATTTCAAAGCCAAATATATGGCCATGAACACAGTAAAATAACATTAATGAAAGGCAAAAATAACGTACACTTTGATGAGCGATCATCATAGAACACTTAAATGAAACACTACATTTACCTAATAATAGTACTTAGTACTTGGAAAAACGGTCATTAAAAAACACTTAACACTTGGAAAAAAATACTTAAATAAAACCTTACATTTACTTTATACTGGGATTTTTTTTTTTTTTTTTTTTTTTTTTTTTTTTTTTTTTTTTTTTTAGTTAGTTACCACAATTTCCAGATACCTCGCTATTCTTCTGTAATTTTGTAGTAGCCATATACCTAGAAAGAATTGTTTTCTGACTTCAAACCACTGTATAAGATAATATAACTGTATGATATAACTGTATTATTAATATACTGGGTTTCAAACTGTCCAAATATCTTACCCCCCCCCCCGCGTTTGTGCAAATATATAGTCCAAATTATATATTTCCCATATATTCTGTCACTTGTCTTTGTTTTGTCTCGCGCTAAGCTGAAAAAAATAATGAAGAAACCGTTTTGCTCTCGAGTTTTACGCAGCGTAAACTCGAGTGAATAGCGCATGTATTTTCCGAAGGGGGGGAGGGTAATTTTCCGGGGGGTAAACGCCAAGAACCATCTTTTTGTAGCAGAAGAATATATTGTAAGTATCACATAATGCCTTTATGTAATTTGAAGTTGCTTAATTTGGTGTGTGTTGCAGGTTATTATGTTGTAAATTGTGATTTGTAGTCATTTCAGTAGTATATGTGTCTGAGAAGTGCAAAAATCAGAGACTAATCTTACAAGATCCCATTACAGCTTGAAAATCTCAGTATTGTAGGCAGAAATAATGGGATTTCTGTATCTTATATTATGGTTTACTAATTACTGAATTTGAATAATACCAAATTGCGTTTCTAGAGATGAAATTTGACTTTACTAGCTATTGATAATGCGACTGGTGAAAAAATGAGTATAATACAAATAATTATGTAATTTATGGGTTGCCTTAATTACTTTTCAACTGCAATTTCTTCTGGTTTTTGTTTGAAGTTATAAGAAAATGTAAATTGTATATTAGAAATTATTTATATCATGGCTGATGAAAAATTATCTGTAGTTTTAAAAATTTGTCTTTTATTTTCCGAATGCGTCTCTAAAGGACTTTTTGTTTCCAAAATAACGTACTGTTATTTCGTGTTGGTTTTGTGTTTTCAGTAAAGCGTAAATTTTTCAATATTCTACAAATATAGGAAAATATCTTTGGGTTGTTTATTTGAGATAGTTTATAAATATATTTAGCATTTGCTACAAAGCAGCAAATTTTGTTCGTTTTAATAAGTTCGCTCTTTGCTTTGCTCAGGAATATTTGCCATTTTTTTAATCATAATTTCTAGTTTTTTAATATAAAAACAAACGTGATAAAATATCTTTGTAAAGATGATGATACATACAAGGCCACATCATTTTTTGTTTAAACAGGGCACTGAGTAATGAGTTTACATTATTCTACCCCTGTGAAACTTCCCCACAAAATATATGCAGCTTTGTCATATAGATAAGAATCCCGAGAAATTATGTTGTCACTGTTAATTTTGAAAAGGCACAGTGGAAAAATTCAATTGTTTGTATGATGTCGGCTGCATTCACTTTTTTTTTTAAGGTTTAGTCACTTCGTGTAGGGCCTTGCAGAAACACTGCAAGAAAAAGAAAGCTTTTGACCCCGCAAGTACTTTGCTTGTCCCTCACCTAGCAACGGTCTATCGTAGAAACTTGCTTCTGTTTGTTAAAGTATAAACAGAAACAAGGCAAAAAACTTTCATGAATTATATCAAATATCAAATCTCAAACCTCTGGAAGTTTAAACGAGCCGATATTAACACAAATAGGAATAGGCTTACTGCCTCCTATAAGCCCAAACGTCTTAAGGGTTATTTGAATTTCGTTGATTAATTCATAGTCATATATGTCCGTCCTAAGTTCTGCTTAAAAAAAAAAATAATCTGTTATTTATATATTTTAATATTGCTGCTTACTTTTCTTTAAATTTTTTTTTTTTATAATGCATTTTTCAAAAACTAATTTCGATTAAAAGCTATTTATAAATGGGTTTTAACCCTACCGTTTAGGTGTATAATGAAAGAAAGGTCAGGATGTTTATGTCGAGTGTGGCGGATAGCGGAGGATGGGTTGCCAAAAAAGACAACCTTTCTTGCCATATGTTAGGAGTTTTGAAATAATCTTTCGCAACTTTGAACCTAAGGATTGCGAAATAGACGCGATGATTTAAAGACCCGTATAGTTAATATTAGAACCTTCATTGTCAGTCTACAATCCGTCGTAGGAAAAAAGGGAATCCGGTTCGTACGATACTTTGAAAATTTGGGAATGTACTTCTAATAAATCTGTTATTTAACCACCAGTGTGATGAATATGCTATTTAACAATTATTTTGTAACGATGCATGTAGTCGGATTATATCTTTACTTACCTGGTAGTGGTAGCGTATACCAAAGATATTTGTTTGTAGGTTCGGATTCCGAAATACAAAACCTACCTAACGGAAAGCTAATTGATGCACATGGAAGGTATGAAATAATAGCAAACACGTTATAATTTTCAGCCTCGGACAGAATTCATACCAATTCCAGAAATCAAAAACATTTAAAAAAAATTTCAGTATTTGTTGTTGCCAATATTTGCTATCTGTTGTTAATTTTTGGTTAGTAGCACACCCTTACACACCACGCTTTTGGCGAGCCACTAACAGATTTTGTTTGTGATTTTGAAAAAAAATGTCAATACTAGAATAGCTAAACTTTTGTTTGCTCAAACCCAAAACTTGTGCAGTTTTAAGCGATCAGCATATTTTCTCAGCTTTAACTTAACTAAGGATATAGCCTTATTAATTTTCAAGCTAATACTGAAACTTGGCCTAAGAACCAATTTTCATTTGTAAGTCCACCTAAAATACTGTTCGGTACAACTTGAAAGTAAACCTCTTCGGATGGCACGGTTCATAATACGATAAGAATTTTTGTTATATTTGCTCTATCTTTTTAACAAGCAAAATTTGGATTCTTTACCAAACAACCAAGACATGTTACATTGCAAATTTTGATATCGATAAGGTATTTTTATAACCCTTGAAAATTTTTTGGTAGTCCCTGACCCAAATTTCGTAGCAGAGCAATAAATTTGCTCCGAAGATCAAATATTTCCTTATGAGCGTTATCAACGGCATGATAATTGATACACATCTGCCAAAAAGAACAAATAGACATCCGTATCAGGAGAGCACGTGTGAAAGAGTGATGTCATTTATTGCTCAGCAAGACTTAAAATGGAAAACATCTCAAGCTGTTTTTTTTTTTTTGTTACAAAAAATATTCACGTGCGGTGCCACTAAGAACTTGGCATCTGATATGCCCCCTGTCAACTATGTGCCTATGTTTTCTCCCTAGATTTGTGTCCGTTGAACTTTCTTTTATAAGAATGAACAGGTGGGTCTTCAGTAAAACCTTTCCCAGGAGACTATTCCATTGGAAGTGCAATGTCTTACAAAGCTGTTATTCCTTCTTCGAGTACTCAGTTTGATATTTCTCCTTTTGTATGAAATCTAATCTTACCATATTTCTGTGCGTTTGCCATATTGTTGTCCCAAAAGGTGGTACAAATTGAGATATAGGCTACTTGATGAAAACATCTTTTCACCCCAAGAATCTCTTAGTAAGAGGTTGTAAAGTTGTCCGATTGGTGATAACACTAACTCTAGAAACCTTTCTTTGGATCTTCTGGAGTGGTTCCAGTGGGGTTTAGGAACCCCTGCAAAAAGTGAACATCTATATTTGGCGGGATAATGAAGAAACTCAATCGAGATGTGCGCCCAAAAAAAGTTTTGACCCGGTACATTTCAAATGAGTGGACCGCATCTGATTAACTCAATGAATTTTTTTGAAAATATCGTTTCAATGCATGAAATTTGTATGTGCTGTATATGTTTTCTGAGACATCAAAGCAGATTGTCTTTTGGATCATCTTATATAAAGCCCATGTCCCCAGTAAAACTTAGGGAATCGTAAGGATTATGTCAGACAGGTATTAATGACTTCAGAATGAATAAGATATTGCTTGAAAGTTGTGGTAGATTTAAATTTTTCATGTAATAAGGAGAAAAAGAACATACTGAATATATTTTGTTTTTATACGGGTCCTAATGACACTATGGAAATTGGGGGGGGGGGTCAAATGCCCAATCCTTATTTGTGGTGCTTAATGTTTGTTTAAATTTAAGTTCATCCTTCAATTTCTATTAATTAATTAAAAAAACTTTTTCCACAAAATAAGTTTTTCAAAGAAAAGTAAAGAACTATTGCACAAAAAATGAGCAAAAATAAAATCAAATAATATACCACGCGTGAAACTACCACAAATCAGCATCGATAAATAAAAGAAAACCAAAACGAACAGAAATTAAATTAAATAACCGACTTAAACTCAAAACGAGCAGAAATTAACATAAGTTGGATTCAAAACCCCTATGCCTTCCAAAGGCCAGAACATAATTTGCACTTTACTGAAAAAAAGTATAAATGTTTTTACTTTTAAAACTTTAATAAGTCAAATAATATTAACATTTTGATTACTAAATATCATTATATATATATTAAACTGACAATGCACATTCATATGTATTTTTTTAAGTAAAGTGCAAATTATGTTCTGGCCTTGGGAAGGCATAGAGGTTTTGAGCCCAACTTATGTTTATTTCAGCTCGTTGTGAGTTTGACTCGGTTATTTAATGTAATTTCTGTTCGTTTCGGGTTTCATTTATTTATCGAATGAGCCCTTTTTGAGTTTCTACGACAACGTTTTCTAAAAATACCTTATATTCCCCCAGGGCATAAAGTACAACCCTTACCCCAAGGGCTGTTATGGTGATTGTCATCCTCTAAGACCTAAATTCCAGAACTTTCAAATACGTTAAATAAAATGGATATCTCAAAATTTTGATTGAATGTGTTTGGGGAAATGGCGGGCGTGAGAGGGGGGTTAGTCGCTCTCTAATCATTTTCAACTATTAAAAAAGGCACTAACCCTTTCAATTTCCAATCAAATGAGCCCTTTTGAGGTTTCTACGACAGCGCTTTCAATAAAAACCTTATATGCACCCAGGGCATAACTTACAACCCTTGCCCTGGGGGGAGGGGTGGGGTTGTCATCCTGACAGACCGAATTTCCAGAACTTTCTACTACGTTGAACAAAATGGCTATCGGAAAATATTGATTAAATGTGTTTGGGGGGTTGGTGGGTGTGAGAGGGGGGTTAGTTACCCTCCAATCGCTTTCGACTATTAAAAAAGGCACTATCTCTCTCAATTTCCAATTGAATGAGCCCCTTTTGAAGTTTTTACGACAACTATATCTATAAAAACCTTATATACCCCCAGGGCATAACTTACAACCTTTGCCCTGGGGGCTCTGGGAAGTTTCTCATCCTTAAATACATAATTTCCAGAACTTTCAACTACGTTAAACAAAATGGCTATCTATAAACTTTGATTGAATGTTCTTGGGGAAATGGCGGGCATGAGAGGGAGGTTAATTACTCTCCACTCACTTTCGACTATTAAAAAGGGCAATTTCAATTTCGAATCAAATGAGCCCTTTTTGAAATTTCTACAACAACTTTCTGCATAAACCTTATATACCCCCAGGGCAAAACTTACAGCCCTTGAGGGAGGCTCTGAGGGAGTTATCATCCTAAATGACCTAATTTCCAGAACTTTCAACTACGTTGAACAAAATGGATATCTCAAAATTTTGATTAGATCTGTTTGGAAAAATGGTGGGCGTCAGAGGGGGGTTAGTTGCCCTTCAATCACTTTCGACTATAAAAAGGGCACTAGCCCTTTCAATTTACAATTGAATGAGCTCTTTTTGAAGTTTTACAACATCCCTTTCTATAAGAACCATATATGTCCCCAGGGCATAACATACAACCCTTGCCCTTAGGGCTGTTGGGGGGGGGGATGGGTTGTCATCCTTAAAGACCTAATTTCCAAACTTTTCAACTACGTTGATTAAAATGGCTATCTAAAAATTTTGATTGGATGTGTTTGGGGAAAAGGTGGGCGTGAGAGGGGGGTTTGTTGCCCTCAAATCACTTTCGACTATTAAAAAGGGTACTAGCCCTTTGAGTTTCCAATCGAATGAGCCCTTTTTCAAGTTTTTACGACAAAGATTTAAATAAAAACCTTATATGTCCCCAGGGTATAACTTATAACCCTTGTCCTGAAGACTGTTGGGGGATTGTCCTGCTCAACGGTATAATTTCCTGAACTTTAAACTGCTTGGAACAAAATGGCTATCTCGAAACTTTGATTGGATGTGTTTGGGGAAATGGTGCACGTGGAAGGGGTGTTAGTTGCGTTCCAATCACTTTCGACTATTAAAAAGGGCACTAGCCATTCCAATTTCCAATCGAATGAGCCCCTTTTGAAGTTTCTACGACAACGCGTTCTATACAAACCTTATATTCCCCCAGGGCATAACTTACAACCTTACCCTTAGGGCTGTGGAGGGGTTGTCATCCTCAAAGACCTAATTTCAAGAACTTAAAACTACTTTTAACAAAATGGCTATCTCAAAATTTTGATTGTGTGTGTTTGGGGAAATGTTGGGCGTGAGAGGGATGTTAGTTGCCCTGCAATCACTTTTAACTATTCCAAAGGGCACTAGCCATTTCAATTTCCAATTAAATGAGCTTTTTCGAAGTTTCTACGACAACATTTTCTATAAAAACCTTATATGCCCCCAGGCTATAACTTACAACCTTTGCCCTGAGCGCTGTAGGGGAGCGTCCTCCTCATAAACCTAATTTATATCTTGAAATCAACCACGCCGAACAAAATGGCTATCTCAAAATTTTGATTGGATGTGTTTCGGGAAATGGTGGGTATGGAAGGGGTGTGAGTTGCCTTCCAATCAATTTTGACTATTAAAAAGGGCACAAGCCACTCCAATTTCAAATTGAATGAGCCTTTTTGAAGTTTCTACGACATTTTCTTCAATACGAAGTGCCCTGGTCTAAAGGAAAAAAATAATAAATAATACGTTGCGCCAACGTCGTTCTTATATGTCCCTAGGACATAGCTTAAAACCCTTGCCCTGAGAGTTGTAGGGGAGTGTCCTCCTCAAAAACATTTTTGTCTGGAAATCAACTACGCTGAACAAAATGGATATCTTAGAATTTTTATTGGATGTGTTTGGGGAAATAGTGGGCGTGGAAGGAGTGTTAGATGCCTTCCAATCACTTTCGACTATCAAAAATGGCACAAGCCATTCTAATTTCCAATCGAATGAGCCCTTTCCGAAGTTTCTACGACAACTCTTTCGATACGAAGTGCCCTGTCTAAAACCAAAAAAAAAAAATAATAATAATACATTGTGCCAACATCGTTCTTTACTTAGGCAGCGCTATTGCGCTGCCTTGAAATATTAATTAATTTTTGATTTCTTAAAATTATAATAGTGAAAACATCTAAAAGAATTTTTTTTACTAAATTACAAATTATATTCTTTCATCGTGTGTATAGTACAAACGTATGTAAAGTAAAGTACAAAATTTAATCGTGTGTTGAAGGGGATGTTGAAAAAAAGGTGCTATTTGCATACTGCTACTAATGCTACTACTGCTACAACTATTGCTAAGCATAACTACTGACCTTTCAACAATGCTGAAAAAATTGATGTCTCAAAACTTTGTTTAGATATTTGTTATGGGAAATGATGGGTGGGGGTTCTCTCAAATCACTTTGACTCTTAAAAAGGACACTATAACTTCCAATTTAAAAACAAATGTCACCCATCCGAATTTAATACGACCACCCATTCCATAAAAACCTTGTATGCCCTGAGGGCATAACTTAAAGCCCTTGCCCCAGGGCTCTGGGGGGTTTTCCGACCCTGTAAGCATTGTTGTATGTTCTTTTGACTATTTCAAACAAAATTGCCATTGCACAATTTCAATCAGATGATTGAAATTGTGGATGTATGGATGAAAAAACATACAAGAAGCTATCGTATAATCCAACAGACTCTTTTACAAATAAGTTTAAGAAAGAATTGAAGTGCTTAAAGGATGAAGGAAAAATTACACCTCAACTCTATTACAAATGCCTGCCACGCAGTTCCTTGTGCCCTAAATTATATGGACTTCCCAGAATTCATAAGCCTAACCTACCATTACGACCAGTTGTGTAAAATACAAGGTCGCCAACAAGTGTTTTGAGCAAATGGTTAGTGTCAATCTGTAAACCACTTGTCTAGACAAATTTCGTATATTAAGAATTCTTCGAATTTGGTTGAAAAACTGAAAAAAGTAGAAATTTCTTCGAATTCTTTGCTTTCAAGCTTCGACATTGTATCAATGTACACAAATATTGATGTAGAAGCAGCCGAAACTCTTCTAGAAGGAAAGCTGTTCAGAAATTTGGATTTGATTAGCGGCAAAACCGATTTGGAAGTTTCTGTAATTATGTATTTAGAAAGGTTTTGCAATAAGTTCTCTTATTTTTTTTCAATTTAGAGGGGAGTATTTCGAACAAATAAATGGTTTACCTATGGAGGCCCCTTTATCCCCTTTATTAGCTAATATTTTTGTGGAGAATATTGAAACAATTGTGTTAGATTCATATTTTTTAAAACATATTTTCTGGGGCCGGTATATTGATGACATTATTTCAGTATGGGATTATGGGGAGGAGGAATTAAAGGGATTTTTGGAACATCTTAATTGTTTGGGAGGGGATTTAAAGTTTACCGTTGAATTGGAAGAGAATGGGAGACTTCCTTTCCTTGATGTTCTTCTTTTGAAAAATCAAAATAGTCTGGATTTTAAAATTTACAGAAAACCGACAAATAACAATAGATTTTTGTCTTATAGTTCCGGTCACGCTTGCCAAGTAAAAATCGGCTCGATCATTTCTTTAACTGATCGGATCTTTAGTATTTGCTCGCCAAAATTTGTTGAGGAGGAGTTGTCTTTTCTAAGGAAAATATTAATAAGTAACATGTATCCAGAATGGTTAATTAACCAGACTTTTTCAAAAAGAAGAAAAAAGTTTCTGGAGATTTCTAAGGAAGTCTTTGAGACAACTTAGGAGAAGGAGATTTTTAGATCCTTACCATAGGTACCCGGGTTAAGTGAAAAACTTAAAAGAATTTTACAAAGCAATGGTCTAAGGGTAGCTTTAAAGAGTAATAATACTTTGGGTAGTTTTCTAAATTCTGGGAAGGATCTACCTTCATTGGGGCAACAAAGTGGGGTTTATCAGATCCCATGTACTTGTGGAAGCTCATATGTGGGACGTACGAACCAGAGTTTGGAAATGAGATTATTCCAACACAAAGATTCTATTTCTTCGGCTTTAAAGCAAGATTCTAAGTCTGAAGATTTCACTTCAGCCCTTTCAGAGCACATTTTTAATTTTCCAGACCATTTTATTTTGTTCGAGAATGTCTCTTTGATTTCTAGGGATCGGGGTTTAAAGCAAATTTTTCGTGAAATTCTTAAAATAAAGAAAATTTTATTCAAGAATATTGATTTGAATCGGGATACAGGTGAATATGGGCTGAACTCTATGATAATTTATTAATATCTGACAGAGTAAAGTTCAATTCACCCAATGTAGTTGACCTTTGTCCAAATGTTATATCATTGAACGCTAATGAACCGAATCCAAGAAGGTCAAAGAGAATAGCTACCGCCTTTGCTTTGAAAAGAATTAGAGATTCAAACAATATGTAGTGTTATTTGATTTAGTATATAAACTTTTGTTTTAAATTGTTTTATTTTAGTTTTACCACTGATGACGGTCACTGTATATGTGACCGAAATATCTGGTATTTTTGTGAATTTCTATCACTGTTATAAAAAACACTGTCTATTAAAAGGATTTTATCCCTATTTGAACTTTTATTTATAATCAGATGCATTTTGTCAAAAGAGGAATAGTTGGGTTGGGGGGGGGATGCTAATGGACCTCCATCACTATTGACTCTTAAAAGGGAAATACAACTTTGCCCCGCCCCCTAAAAAAAATCCTGGATCCGCCCCTGGCCATCCCTTCAATAAAAGCCTTAAATACCCCCTGGGCATGATTTAAAGCCCCTGTCCCCTAATCTTTGGGGCCTGTTTCAACCCCCAAAGCCTTGTAATGTGATATTTAGACTATTTTGAATTGAATGGCTATGTGAAAATTTCAATTAGATTCATTCCGGGACAATACGACATATGTTAATTTCCAGACCTTTCAAATACGTTGAACAAAATGGTTATCTCAAAATTTTGATTGGAAGTGATTGGGGAAAAATTGGGCGTGAGGGGGAAGCATTTACCCTCTCATCACTTCCAACTAATAAAAAAGGCACAAATCCTCTCAATTTCCAATCTAATGAGTCCTTTTTGGAGCTTCTACGACAAAACTGTCTATAAAAACCTTATATGCCCCAAGGGCATAACTTAAGACCCTTGTCCTGAGGGCTATGGGGGGGGAGGGAAGTGTCATACTCAACGATATAATTTCCAAACCTTTCAGCTATGTTGAATAAAATGGCAATATCAAAGTGTTGATAGGAAATGTTCGGGGAAATGATGGGCGTGGGGGGGGGGGATTCGTCCTCCGATCACTTTTGATTATTAAAAAAGGCAATAGGCCTCTCAACTCCCAATCGAATAAGTCCTTTTTGAAGTTTTTACGACAACGCTTTCGAAAAAAACCTTATATGCCCCCAGGGCATAATTTACAACCTTAGCACTGAGGGCTGTGGGGGGGGGGTCATACTCATTGTCTAAATTTCTGGATCCTTCAACTACGTTCAACAAAATAGCTATATCAAAATGTGGATCGGAAGTATTTGGGGAAATGATGGGCAGGGGGGGGGCATTCGCCCTCCAATCGCTTTTGACTATTAAAAAGGGCACTAGCCCTATCAATTCACGATCGAATGACCCCTTTTTGAAGTTTCTATACAATACTTTATATAAAAACCTTATATGCTCCCAGGGCATAACCAGGCCATTGCCCTGGCGGTGTGGATGGTTTGTCATCCCCAAAGACATAATTTCCTGACCTTTCAATTACTTTGAACAAAATTGCTATGTCAAAAATTTGATCGGATGTTTTCGGAGAAACGGTGGGCGTGAGAAGGGAGTTAGTTGCCCTCCAATCACTTTCGACTCTTAAAAAGGGCACTAGCCCTTTCAATTTCCAATCGAATGAGCCGTTTTTGAAATTTCTATGACAACACCCTAGGGCATACATTATAACCCTTGCCCTGAGGGCAGTGGGGGGGCCTAATTTCCAGAACTTTCAACTACGTTGAACAAAACGACTATCTCAAAATTTTGATTGGATATGTTTGGGGAAATGGTGAGCGCGAGGGGGGGGGGGGGGTAGGTGCCCTTCAATCACTTTTGACTATTAAAAAAGGCACTAGCTCTTTCAATTTCCAATCGAATGAGCCCTTTTTGAAGTTTTTTACGACAACACTTTCTATAATAACTTTATATTCCCCCAGGGTATAACTTACAACCCTTGCCCTGAGAGCTATGAGGGGGTTGTCATCCTCAAAGACCTAAGTTCGAGAACTCTCAACTACGTTGAACAAAATGGCTATCTCAAAATTTTTATTGGATGTGTTTGGGGAAATCGTGGGCGTGAGAGGGGGGATAGTTGGCCTCCAATCACTTTCGACTATTTAAAAGGGAACTAGGCCTTTCAATTTCAAATCGAATGAGCCCTTTCTGAAGTTCCTACGACAGTGCTTTCTATAAAAACCTTAAATGCCCTCAGGGCAAAGCTTACAACCATTGCCCTGAGGGCTGTGGGGGGTTGTCATCCTCAAAGACATAATTTCGGGATCTTTCAGCTATGTTGAACAAAATTTCAACGTAGCTGAAATATATCAACATAAATTTCGATATATCAAGATTTTGATTGGATGTGTTTGGGGAAATGGTGGGTTTGAAAGGGGTGTTAGTTGCCTTCCAACCACTTTCAGCTACTAAAAAGCGCAAAAGTCCTTCTAATTTCCAGTCAAATGAGCCCTTTGCGAAGTTTCTACGGCAACTCCTTCGATGCGAAGTGCCCTAGTCTAAAAGAAAAAAAAAACAATGCATTGTGCCAAGATCGTCCTTTACTTAGGCAGCGCTATTGCGCTGACTATGAAAGGGCTTTGGATTCTGTTGACCGAGATATTTCCCGGAACATTCTAAATTATTTTGGAGTAGCTAACAAACTCGTCAAAATGATGAACGCACTCAATAAAGAAAGTAAATGCTGCATGCAGAGAGAAAATGGAGAAACGTGTTTCATCAAGATAATGTCCGATGTCAAACAGATATGTGTCTGATCCTTGTTCCTGTTTATCATTGGGTATTTGAGTACTATACGGCAAACGCTCAAGTGCTTCATTTATTTAGAACATATTTCCTTGACGCTCAATCCTAATGAAATATCACAAAATATGATGAAAATATAATACTTTAGAAACAAATTTGGGCTATATATTTGCACATTAGGGGGGTGCGGTAGGGGTAAAGTATAGCGGGTCTGCATGCAAAATGTGTTAGGTACAATTGATCTGCTTAATATGAAGTAAGAATTGTTTTCTAATTTCAAACAGGTCCAGATACATTACCACCACCACCTCCCCTCTAATGTGCAAGTACATGGCCCAAACTATATATTTCCCATCTATTCTGTCACTTGTTTTTGTCTTGTATCACGCTACGCTGAAAGAAACTAGCGAAGAAACCGGTTTGTTCTCGAGTTTTACACAGCGTAAACTTGAACGTTTGCCGTATAATACATAAGTATCTATTATTGTGTTGGGTTATGTTTCTTCAAACTTTCGATTGAAGATTAGCAGCTGATCTGATCTTGATCTTGATCTGATCTTAGTGGTGAGTTTTATCTTCTCGAAAATATGAAATACCGACTACAGCTGTTATTCGACACCATAGACAAAAAGGCCGAGAAAGTAGGATTTTTATTGACTCTTAGTAAGACAAAGGGCATGACCACATCTGAATCTCTGCTGATACTAAATTGCAAAGGTAAAACAGTGACGCAGGTCAAGGAATTTGAGTATCTTGGGAATTGGATCGAATATAGTGGTGAAATAGCCAACAAAATTAAGAGGAGGATTAGACAAATGACATCAGATTTTTTAAAGTTGAAACCAGACTGGTGCAGTAGCTATGCCATTGAAGCTTCATCTCTTGAATTCCAACGTGAAGTCCACCATTCTCTGTGCAAGCAAATGCTGAAAGCAAGATATCTAACTGAAGAAACATGTCCTAGCCTTTGAAAGCATATGCCTTAAAAGGGTCCTGAATGTACCGTCGCAGGATAATGTCATCAGCATAGAGGCTCGCCGGCGAAACGGTCAGCCATAAGCTACTGACATTCCAAGATCCGGTGAATGGACGTAATTTGACCACGTCCTTCGTATGCCAAAGGATTGACTCCCAAAAACAGAGTATATTTTGCACCCACGGGGAGGTACAAAAGAGGAAGACAAAGAAACACTTTAAGTCGACAGTATGACTGAATCTGAGAAATGCAGAGCTATGTTTAGTCACAGTGATACGACGTCATGACTGCAGCTCCAATCTGAGATGTCTGTTGAGGTTTCGTACACGTCCAATGCCCGATTCCTGGCTCTGGAGCATCTTAGGTCTAAGGTTGGCTTATTTAGTAACCTTTAAAAATTGCCAAAATGTCTATAGTAATTGAATATATTTCTTAAAATAGGGAATTTAACAATACTCTCATCATTTACTTTGTAAATACGATACTTGCAGCCTTTATGTTAAATTTCTTTAATAAAGGTTTTAGACATAGAATTGTTTCGTATATTTCTGTTGCACCATGTCAGTTTTGATCAGTAGTGTAAATTCACGAAAATTATGGGGGTGGCAAAAACTTACTCTCCAGAATCTAGGGGAGGGCTAGTTTTCTTTTTTTAGTTGTCTTCAGTGAAAATCAGTCAATGCTAGTTCCGACTACAGTCAGTTAAAGTTCCAAGATGATATACCTCTGATTTAAGGCCTATCTTTTCTGAGTTTGTTTTTTTGGCTTCTCTGATTTTGGTTTCTCTGCTTTAATCACTGAACTGGACTGTAACATATAAGAATTCTATTTTTTAAAATGACAATTTTGTCCAAATCTTGATAGGAAAATTTTTTTACCATAAAAGTTTTAAAATGAATTATGAGATCGTGGAAAATGTTTATGCTGTTAGAAAAATCGTAAGGCAAACTGATAGTTGATTGAACATTATTTGATGACTGCAACCGAAACTAAAGTTACGACAAACATTGTTTCTCGTATTCTTTTACAGTCCTATCCCTATATGTATGTTTGTGTTACTCCTATCCCTACGCAATGATCGCTTCTCAGCCTTATGGCTAGAGCAAAGTGTAATATCAGGTCTTATCAGTATAATATCTGAGATCTGGTCCCTACATGGGGACCAAAATATTAAAATGAATTTTAGAAACACTAGGGACGTTGGGGCTTGCTCAGCCCCCCCACACGTGCTGGCCCGGTATTGCAGTATCTTCAGGATCGATGCATTCTGCCCGAGGGAAACCTAAGCCCATGACCGCTATAGCAATTTTCAGAATCAGGTATTTCAACTCTGTTACACAAAAAAATTGTAAATTCTTAATTGAGAAATCTTAAAATCGTTAAATTAGTTAAGACAGTTATAAATGATTTTGAAAAAAACAACAAAATTTTGAATTAAAAGCATGGCTTTCGTGATGAGAGACCAGAATTTCAATACCTTCTGAAATAACATGCACTCACAAATGGGTGACTGACCTCTCAGCCCAGAATAATTCTGTGAGCTTCAAAACTTCTTTGTTGTCCTAAATGAATGTAATAGCGTATGCTCAGAAAGTTCAAGGGATAGAATTTTTCATGCTAAGTTAATCGCTTTTTGTTAAACATTTCATGGTAACTAACTGCAATTAAGGAGCAACTCGGCCCAACCCCACTTGAAACTCTCAAAGACGGAATTTTGATACCAATATGGGATTAATAGGATTCATCTTAAATCTATGGAGGAAGGGTTGCGAGTCTCACTCAAGTTTTTTTTTATATTGCGAAATCGCACCATCACATTCAGCATATCAGAGAACCCTATTGTAGAGGTTTCAACCACCCATCTCCAAAAATGTGGAATTTTGTGGATTTTTTTGGCAGAACAAAGATAACAGATGCATGTTTATTTGTTAGTTTTTTTTTCTGTATGGAACTAATTATTCTAGAAGATCGGAAGAAAGTTCATTCGACGAAAATCAAAAGTTTTAGTGCCCTTTCCCCCCTCTCACGTCCATTTTCCCTCAATGACATCCAATCTAAATTTTATGATGACCATTTAATTCAGCATAGTTTAAAGGTCTAATAACTATGCTACAATTAACTAACTCGAAGAAACTATTTCGCTTGCCATGATCTCACTCTCTGTATAAATGTATATGATTAACACAAATATTGCCCCACGCTCCTGTTCAGTTGAATGTGTTTCATATATTACGGGATGGTTCTAAGTAGCGTCGTTTCTAAGTTTTACCTAGGATATTTTTATTATAATTAGTTGAATATACTTGTATCATCGCATCATATTCTGCGATATTTGAACTAGAGAGTGAATGATTTAGAAAGCAAAGCTAAGAAAAATCTAAAAAAACACTAGCACAAGTCAATGAAAACTGTTAGTCTATAAGGGATTGATCTTCTTCACATCAAAAAAATGAAAAGAAATTACCGTCTTGGAATAAAACTTCCCTCGTACTACCTTATTTCAACTAACTCTTTCTAGCTCGAGTCCGTCCTTAAGGTCTTTGGTGTCATATTCTATTGCTTTACTAGGGTTCAAAGCTTAGGGTGCTTTCATAAGTTTATGATCAAACTCTACTAAAACCACTACAATTATACTTGAAGGCCATCTATTCTTTGACACAGTCTTCTGCCTAAACTGTTGGTAACAAGGTGAAAATATAGAATAATTCAAGTAAATGAAGAATAAAAAGCATATATACTGATAAAATTAAAGTAAGAAATCATTTACCCACCAAAGTCTTGTTGTTTCGCTACTGTATATTTTTTTGGGGTGATTGGGAATCCAGCTTTTGTGTCCATATTTGAAACAAATTTAATAATGTCACAAAATAAATTGCATTGTTACCAAGTAGCATATATCATTGCCAGTGGATCCAATTGGGGGGGGGGGTATTCTTCCTACAAGACTTTTTCCCTGCTAACCTCTTGATTAAAAGAAATAAAAAGTCTTTTTGTTGTATTTTTATTGAAAAAGAAGCTTATTTGTTTCAATTTACGTTAAAGAAATAGAAAATACAACAAAATTGAAAACACAAGAAATGAAAAACAGCAAAATTACACTCGAATTTGAAGTTATCATGTATTTTAAAGTAGGTTGCATCAAGACATGGCTTATTGTAGAAAGACAATAACCAAGACAGATAGTCCAAGTAATTGTGGAGGAGAATGTTTAAATGGCTGCGGCACGGGTAAATGGCGGGAGTAATGACTGTCCTATTGGACAAATACTTGTTTGTTAGTTTTTGGAAAGGCACGCCTGCCAATAGTCTCAGGAATGTCGACCAAGAATTTAAAATTGACATAAGACAGTTAGATTGCCTGGAATGAGAGGCAAACAAGGCACGCCCGCCTATGGTCTTAAGAAGGTTGACCAGGAATTTAGAATTGACATAAGACCATTAATTTGCTTGAAATAACAGGCGAACAAACAATCGTTTAAAGCTATCTTTATCTTCCAATTAGTACATATTCGTTGCTTAAGCTCAGCCCCACCTTCTGAGAAAATTTCAATTTTTCACAAATTTTTCAAACTTTTGGGTCACTTGCCCGAGACTCTCGGTGGGTGGGCACCCCCAAATATTACCCCAAATTCGTCTCTCAATTTAGCACTTGTTCATGGATGCCCACCGTCTCCAATCACTTTCCCAATAGTATCTAGTCATTGTCTCAGCCCAGTACATCACTCTGAGCAAATTTCCTTATTTTTTTTCAAGTTTTCGGTCACTTGGATGTGACTCTGGGCCGGTGTGAGCCTCCAAAAATTGTCCTAAATTCCTCTCTTGCCTTAGAACTAACTCACGGATGCCTAAAGCCGTGAACGGTTAGACTGTTTCCCTAGCGGTAACCATGCGATACACACATACCAACAATTTTTTTTCTTTCCTTTTCACATGGGGTCCCAATCTAGCCTATGTTCATCGCTTAGCATGTCCATCTGAAGGATTATCACACTTTCTCCAAGGTCATATTTAGGATTTTTCTTTGGGGATTGGGGCACAAATAAAACTTTAAAATGCGCCAAAAATTGTTTTATATGTATTTTTTTATGTTTTTACGGGTCGGAAAATATTTCCCCTCCCTGGATTTTTGAAAAATCCTTTTTTGTGCCCCTCTCCCCACGCAACAATTTGACTGAATTGATGCTACTCGTTAATGCTAGTTCCGATTATGGTCAGTTAAAGTCCCAAAATCATATAACTCTCAATTAAGGCCTATCTTCCCTGATTTTGGTTTTTTGGCTACTCTGATTTCTTTGTTTACTTTAATATCTGAGCTGGGCTATAACTTATAGGCATTCTAGTTTTAAGGATAACAATTTTGTCAAAGTCTTGATTGGAAAATTTTAAGTTTACCATTGAAGTTTGAAAATGAATTTTGAGATTAGGGAAAATGTTTTATGCTGTTTAGAAAAATCTAGAGACAAACTGATAAGTTGATTGAATGTTATTTAGTTACTGCAATCAAAATAAAATTTACGGCAAACTTTGTTAATCCTATTCTCATACACTCGTATCCCTATATGTATGTTCATGTTTCTTGTATCCCTACGTAATTATCGCAACTCAGCCTTATGACTAAGATTCTGATACACTCGTATCCCTATATGGTTGTTTGTGTTTCTTGTATCCCTATGTAATTATCGCAACTTGGCCTTATGACTAAGATCAAAGCGTAGTATCTGTTCTTATCAGCTGATTGTCAGATATGTTCCTCACATGAGGCCCAGATATTGAGGCCCCACGCGTTGGCCTGGTATCGCAGTATCTCAACGATCGGTGCATTCTGCCCGGGAGAAACCTAAGCCCATGACCACTGTACAATTTTCAGAACCAAGTATTTCAACTGTGACACACATGACAATTCTAAATTTTTATAAGAGAAACCCTAAAATCGCTAAATTAGTTGAGTCAATTGTAATTTATTTTGAAAACCCGTCAAAATGTATGGCTAACAAATGTATGGCTAAACTCTCACCCCAGATTAGCCGTACCCACGTTTAAATTTCTTTACAGGTAGATGTTTTATTGTTACAGCTTACCTCTCAGCTAGGTCCTCAGTACGATGAAGGCTATCAAAACAATATTTTCCACGTTCGTGTCTATGGTCAGATATCAATACTAGCTTACTTTACCTTGTTTATTTTACAAGATTTGATGGTGAAAAAAGGAAGTAATCCACCTGCCCTTTAACCTTGACAGTAAACAGTGGGCAATGGAGGCATTATGATCTACCAGCTTTTTAGACGGAGCACGTTTTCAGCTATTTAGACGGAGTACATAACACTTGAAGTAGTTGTTTTTCACGTAATTTTTTTGCTTTTCATAGCTATGCCTGATTTGCATCCCAAACCCAACAACCTGTCAAAACCATCTTTCCATTTTGCAGGTACATCTATGACATTGACTACAGCCCCCTTTTGCTTGCTAACAAGGAAAAGTGTCCCATAATCAGAAAGCTAATGTTTCGACTGTTAAGTCATCTTTTTCATAGACTGAGAAACCCATATTTTTCTTTTCTCGATAAGGTAAGTGTGCTTCGAGACCGTTAGGACGTTTGCATTAGAAAATAAAACATGAATTTACTATCTCAAGAAATAATTTAGAATCTTGATTTGTTAATGTGAAAAAGTTTCGTAAGCATGCATCTGTTGACGAGTTTGAGTCTCTGATTCTTATTTCACTCAACCTAATTTATGTTAAAAGAAATTAGTAAAAGTTAGAATTTCGCAAAACATGATTACCTAGCTAAAAAGCTCCCTTGATCACGAGGGAGGTGCTTTTAGGGTGAGGACTTTACATTGCGCTTCGGATTGGCTGACCCCTGTGATCACCCTAAAAGGGGATAATTCTATACTGTGATTTTTGATAGTAGCGGACTTCGTTCGCTCAGACCCCTGCCCACATATTGGAAAATAGTTTCCTTTGGACCCTTTCATGTTTCATACATTATGTAGTTAAAACGAAAAACTATACAATTTACTGTTGTTGAGACAGTAATGCAATATTTGAAACTGACCATTGAACTCTTTTGAAAAGATTCTTATCTTGATAAATTTACATGTTTGAAATATATTGGAAGAATTGTACCTAAAATGAGAAGCACACAAGAGAATTCCGTGTATACTCTGTAGAAACAGATTCTGGAATTTCCTCCAAAAAATCTCTTAAATAAACTTTTATTGTTTTGCTTACTGTTGTATTAAAGCAAATGATGGTCAATGACCAAAGGCAATTTACTTAAATTAAATTGCCTTAGCTTATTGAATTCCTTATGCATTTTTTTTTAAGATACTCTGTATCTATTATATACTGCTTTTTAAGTTGAACTAGGATTCGAATCAAATTGCTGAAATTTTGATTAAGTCAGAGAGGCTTGTCTTAAAAAGTGAAATGCCACATTTCATTAAGTCAGTTGCGCTAGTAACAAATTAAACTAAAAATTCCTTCACTACCGTTAAACTTCTTGGAAGATTTAAATAGGAGGCCTTTTGCTACAGCAATCGATCAACCTACATTACAATTATTTTTGAGCCTTACTGAACATTTATTTTATTTTCTGCGAATGTAGTTTTAGTACTATGTAATTAAAGTTGCCTATGGATGGCTTGACATTGAGGATGTTTTCTCATCATATGATCTTTTTACCCTATTAACCTGATTGAATATTGAATTCCTTATTACTTCCAAACATTGTTAAGTACTCGAGTCAACTCTAGCAATTTTCCTAGCTCTAGCCTTTCCTCATTTCGTGCAAATCTTTCGCGTTTTGCTAAAGATTATCGTGGAGAGGGGCACATGACGAGTCTTAACAAACTTTTGAGTGCCGGAAGACAGACTTTTTGTAGTGCGTACAAGATGACTTATTTGATAAGCCCGCTTACTTATTCTTAGCGTTTCACGAGACGCAAATGGCATCAGAGGCTACTAGGTTAGTGTATTTAGTGCTTAAAAAATCGTCTTAATTGGTTATCAGAAAAGTTAAACCTGCAAGCTCTGGAAAACACACGATAATTGAAGTCTTATATAAACAAAAACTTAAATCATTTCAAAAATGAAAAAAATCGTGCAATTATAGGCAGGTAGCAAAAAATGATGTGTACACCTTCAGGAGTTTCTAAGTAAGCCATGTTTATAGTCGAGTCGACGTGATGAGTGTTGTTATTCGCCTAGTTACTTATGGCTTTTCAGTTGACAAGTTGCCGTATAAGTATTTGTTGTTATCTCTTTACGGATTACATCTGGGGAAATTTATTTTAAGTAGATGAGGTATACTCGAACGCGCTCATTGCTTGGTGCAATGACATGCCAGGTCCTAGGTGCTAATGCAAATAACACTAAGACCCTGTGATTTACCATCTTAAAGTTCTGTCTTCGTTGATACATCTGGAGAGTCTGAAGTAATGAATTTTGACAGCTTAACTGATGATTCATCTTTATTGGTTCAGATATTAGAATTGGTCCATGAAGACTGGATTTATTTAGTTGATGATTGAAGCGCATTCTTCTAAACATTAAAAGCAGATATTTTGGTGCAAGAAATGGATCTTGTCAGGCATGTCCCCTGTTTCTATAACAGGCCTTGCTGTAGTACCATCCCAAGTTTTTTTTTAAATCTACCTTTTTCAAGAGGGAAGGGGCTTCTAAAGGGGCCCAAGGGTATGTATCAGATTGTAACGATGCAATTTTTGAATTTCTGTCCAGAGAAGTCATTAGATGGTGTAAAAGTTCAATCTAAATTTAGTCCATTTTCTTATCGTCTATCGTCATTTTCTTATCGTAACTATTAAATAAAAAAAAACAAGTTTTTTTCAACTGAAAGTAAGGAGCAACATTAAAACTTAAAACGAACATAAATTATTACGTATATGAAGGGGGTTGCTTCTTCTCCTCAACACCTCATTCTTTGTGCTAAAGTTTTTTAGTACTTTTGAAAAAAAAACCTTCTTATTATTCAAATTAAACGAACATTGGGTTTCAGAAGTTGTTCTTAATGAATTGGGACAAAACTCAAACTTTAGCGTTAAGAGCGAGATGTTGAGGAGGAGGCAACCCCCTTCACATACTTAATAATTTCTGTTCGTTTTAAGTTTTAATATTGCTCCTTACTTTCAATTGGGAAAACTTGTGTTTTTATATTTATAATTTCTGATCGTTTTTTAAATAATCCTAGGAAATATGGCCCCACCTCTACAGAGAAATCCCCCCCCCCTCAGATATATCCTCTAGACAATTCAATCCCGGTGAAAATTTACCCAGGCAATTACCATTAATAACTCCACGCCTAAAATTGAGACGGAAATGAGAAAGCAACAAATATAAAAAAAAATTGTGTAGGAATTCTGGCAAATTCTCCCAGTGTATATTTTCACCTGAAAAATTCACTCCCTTGAAACTTCCCTCCCCATGGAAAATTATCCCCGTGGAAAATCCCACCAGCAGAAAATTTACCCCTCCCCCCTGAAAAATGTATGCATACTTCCCAATAACAAATACTATACGTAAACAATGGGAAAGTTTTGTAACTTAAGTAACTTTCCCCAGGGGCTGTGGGGGGTCATGATATCTCCAAAGGCATAGTTATTCGGCCTTTCAAATATGCTGAACAAAATCGCTATCTCAAAATTTTGATTGGACAATCTTGAGAAGAAAGGGGTGTTAATTTCCGTTCGAATGAGCCCTCTCCCGGTAATCTAGGACCACTGGGTCGACACGATCACCCCTAGGAAATAAAAAAACAAACAAAAAATCAAATAAACGCACATCCGTGATCTTTCTTCTGGAAAAAATACAAAATTCCACATTTTGGTAGACAGGAGCTTGAAACCTCTAAAAAAGGGTTTTTTAATACGCTGAATCTGATGGTGTGATTTTCATTAAGATTCTATGAATTTAGGGGGTGTTTCCACGTTTTTTTCGAAAATAAGACAATTTTTCTCAGGCTCGTAACCTTTGATGATAACACTAAACTTAATGAGACTTATATATTTGAAATCAAAATAAAAATCCGATTCTTTTGATGTATCTATTGATATCAAAATTCCATTTTTAGAAATTCGTTTAATATTGAGCCGGATCACTCCTTACTTACAGTTCGTTACACGAACTTCTGATTACTGGATTCATAGACGATATTTAGATACAAAGAATTAGTCTCTAGTTGCAAAATAATTTGTCGCGAAACTTTTCACTGGTGTCCAAAGTCTGTGATAACAAGTGCTTTGTAAAGAAGTTGGAAAATGGAAAACTCTGTAGGGGCTTTGAAACTGAAAATCAGGGATTTTGAAAAAAAAATGTTCGATAGAATTACTGCATTAGAACCAGACACTTAGGTGTTCCTGTCAGGTCAGGTCCTTGTTTCTATAATAATGTTTGAGAAGCAATGACGTCACTCTCCTTTAAAAGTATTTCAGACCAACTTCCCTCGTTCTACCTTGTTTCTATTAACTCTTTCTAGCTCGAACCCATCCTTAAGGACTTTAGTGTTATTTTTGGGGGGCACAAGAAAAAACCTTAAAAATGCATGAAAATTAGTTTATATGCATTTTTGTTAATGTTTTACAAGTTGAGCAACTATATCAGGTGGGGGGGGGGGTACAAACCCCTACCCTCTGGATATGATATTGCCCCCAACCCCAAATAGATCATCTTCATCAAGAAGTCAATCAGCTTGTGCAGTCTAATTGTTTTTGCTGAGTAGAAATTTTACCGTCTTTTGTTTTGACACAGGACTGGAAAAAAAGAAATTATTTATCCAAGAAATTGCTTTAGTAATGTCATAATTATTTTCTATGGAATTTTCTGCTAATTCTATAATTCTGCTCTAATGAGAGCCTTGAAAACGAAGCAATTTTTTTTCGTTTGTTTTATAGATTGCATTTAATTTTTCGCATGATGTAGATTTCTTGGTCTTTTTGTTTCATTTATATTTCATTATTTGCAACCATGTAATTTGAATGTTCTTTCTTGCAAGCTCCCTTGATGCGATTGGCTAGAGCATTTGGCATTCTTAAGTTCTTAAGTTCGAATGTTAGGGAAGTAAATCATTTGTGTCTCTCCAGGGACACTTTTTGTTGTTGTTTCAAGTTGCATGATAATCCTCCCCTAAGGGGGGATTATTTTGCTTTTTTAGGCAATTTTGTTTATTCGGTAGGGATGGGGGACAAAAAATGTTAGAAAATGCATTAAAAATTGTTTACCCCCCCTCCTCTAGCTTAATTTTTGGATACAATATAAGGTTATAAGCAAAATATTGTTTTTATTTGGCATTATGAATAGCTGCTTGTTAGAAATATGCTAACCACAAAAATGTCGGAAATAAAAATAAGTTTGAATCAATCCACAAAAAGGGAGGTTTTTCAGTTATGGAATAGCGTTGGTGTTAGGTGTGATGAGGATAACATAACTTATTTACAGTTTGAATAATGATGACATTACAACGAAGTGTCTTAACCTCGAGCGTACTTATTAAGGGTCTAAATCAATAATGAGATTTCCGGTAGAATTAAATGAAGTCTCTTTCCTGAGTTCCAAATGTTCCAAAATTTGATGGATCTGCGAGGTGTGCCTCTGAAATAAGGAGACTATCCCTCTAACACTTTATACCTTGAATTTATTCATATATGCTTGATATCCTCTTCAATATACTCCATTCACTACCTCTATTCTGGTCGACGTGACTCTCTTGAATTGTTCAAAGCTTTTCGGAAGGTTTTCTTCTCTGAGGTCATTTATAGATGCTTGCCCCCTCCCCTAGATTTGCCCTTGCCCTGGATTTCCCCAAATGTCTATTTTGTTGTTTTCTTTGGAAAATATTCTTTTTCGGTATTTTAATTAGAAAAAATGACCCTCCCTCCGAGGGCTTGAAAATAATACTGATTTTGTTTTTCGATAAAAAAGTCTACCAATTTTCTCTGAAAAGCTAATTGTCTCAAATATTGTTCTTATACATAGAAGTTTTGATTTTAGAAATAGATGAAAGCTATATGGTTCTAGGTCAGTTGAATACAGTAAATGGTTCAATACTGGTGTGCTATATTTTGCTATATACATCTTGACAGACAATGAGGCGTCAGCCCATGTGTTGTCCTGATGAAAATTGATGACACTTGTTTCCACATTCTTTTTATTTTTTTTCTAACTTTCTCGCGTAAAGAGGTAGTCTAGGTAGACAACTTCCAAATCTCTAGTTAGTATACGATACAACATCAATATTAAAGAGTAACGAAAATTCTTATACTCTCCATTTAAAGATTTTTGGTACAAATCAGTCACACGCCGTTCTTCATGACTCCGGCTTCTTAAGTATTTATGCTGTGCTAGTAACCGAAGCTATTGCTGTGACGCTAAGGGAAACTTACCTTTCCGCGCGTTGTGATGTATCCCATTTCAGAACCAAATTTTCGCTACTGTTTAGTATTTATGCTGTGGGATACGACAACGTTACTATATAACGACAACTTCCTTTGACAGATAAAAGCACTCAAGTTTTCTTCAGACAGTCCATTAGGATAGATTACAGAGTTTGTGCCGAAGTTTTTTTTCTTTATTTTACTTGTCTTTTAAAGATTCGGCAAGGAAACTAAAGATCAATGAAAACTCTATAAAGATCATTTTATTTTTTCTCTTTTTTTGCAAAGTATAAAAATGTTGGTTTCAAAGTTTGATTCATCTTGATCCAATGCATAATAAAGAATAAACAATTAATATGAATATCCATATACTTGAAAGATTGTAGTCAAATAAAAAAAAGCTCTATAACAAAACATATATAAATAAAACCCGTGGCTTATCGTGGTTTGTAAAAGAGCAGTTTACGAAAAATATTTTGGTCTTACCTAAATTTACAACTTTGGCTTTCTTGACTTTCAAATTTGTTTGAAAATGGTCCCTTAGCTACGTGTTTTTTAAGCCTCTTTTTTCTTTTGCCCTGTCTTAAAATTCTAGGAAAATCTTTATTTCTTAGACAACTAATGATAAAAAAAACCTGCATAAGAAAACGAAGTTATTTTTCAGGTTTCGCTTTCCCGCAGAATTTAATTTTTGTAACTTTGTACCTACCCCAGCCCACAGGCGCCATTTCAGCCAAACCTTAGGGTGGGCAAGCAATCGACATGGGCCCCGAAGCAGGCTTGTATAAAAAAAATTGCCTCTAGCTTTATCCGAAAAAGAAACTGCCTCCGTGGGAGTTACCGTAAAAATTAAGGAAATTGTCTCAATTGCTTTGCCTTTCCTTCTTTCGCTCTTATGCCATAGGTTCGGAAAAGGCCAGATATCTGAAAAAGCGGAAACGGTATGTGCGATGTTAAAAAAACAGCAGTTTAGGAATCTTCCACTTTTCCAAACCTATAACTTGACGAAAGTCGAACCTCTGTAGAAACTCACGCTTTGACTAAAGTATATTCCGTAGCAAAATTCTTCAAATCGCTGCTTACAGTAAATACTTTAGTCCAAGTCGGAGTCACGCTCCGGCTATGACGATGCAAAACTTTGGTCGATCAAGTATATTTACAAAATCAAAAAATACAACAAAATTTTGAAACAGATCAGTGAACACTCAAGACAACAAGAGGAACCGTCGTGGTTTTATCTTCGCAAAGTCGTCAACAAGCTTGTCGAAATCCAAGTTTTTGACTAGATCCTTCTCTGCAAAGATCAAAAGCAGGTGACTAAGACGATCGTCTCCTTTGGTCGAGCGCAGATAGTTCTTCTCTATTTCCAGCCCAGAAAACAAGCGTTCACTACTGGCTGTCGTGACAGGAAGTGTGGCAGCAATATGAAGAACTTTGATAATTTCTGAATAGGCCACTGGAAGTGTCTCGATATTATCGATGACGACCATGAAGTTTTTCGGCTTTGCCTCCTCCTCAAGCACAAACCGCTTGGCAATACCAGCTTGGGCCTCAAGAAGAATCTGGTCAATGTCCATTTTCAGAATAAAGTTCAGAGAATTGCTTGAGGAGCCCTGCATCCAAGAACTTGGTAGAGCTGGGGTCCAGAGCTTCAAGTTTACTGAGCACTGTAAGGTTATCTGTAAACCGTCTGTCGAGTTCCAAAATCAGACGATCTACAGTCTCCAGGTATTCTCTTTTCAGTTCTTCCGCTAGAGTGGGAGCTCTATTGTCGGATTCAACAAAGTTTTTTTCCTAACGTCGAAGTGGTCATGAATTGTTTCAGGTGTTTGATAATTTTTTGGGTTCTTCTAGGTCGTCCTTTCTGACCCGCAGAGGAGGATCCGGTCGCCAGTCCATTCACGTCAGGTACTTCAATTTCAAGACCTTCAGCAAACTCTTTTGCCTTCTCCAAAAGCGATGCAAATGAAGTGGCAGAGCGCAGTTCAGCTATTTCCTTCCTTGTTGCTTGAATCAAGGTGCGGGACCTAGATATTACCAGATCAATTGCCTGAAGCTGCTCAGAAAGGGAGTTTGTCGTCCTCACAATTGCTTCTATATAGAGCAAGTGGAATATAACTGTGAAAGATTCCATTTTTCTCTGGAGCCCAGCTGCTTCTGCTCGAGCTTCACGATCAGCTCCCTCACTGACTGCAGACAGTACAGCCAGAACGCATTCATATCGGAGTCTTATCTTCGATATTGATCGATACCAGTATGACCATCTTGTCGCAGCACTCCTTTCTAATTCCAGGACTGGCAGTTGAGTAGCCTTTTGGTACTCAACACAAAGCTGATGTCTGGTGTTACTTTTGGAAATGAACGTGTACAGATTTTGGACTAAAGAAAAAAAATGAGCCAACAGTCCCAACACCTTCGACGCAGTTTGCAATGACCAAATTTAGTCTATGTGGATGGCAATGAATGTATATTGCTTGTGGCACTTTCGCTCTCAGTCACGCTTGAACACCAGAGAAGGGCCCGCTCATCCCGCTTGCTCCGTCGTAGCACTGAGCAACACAATAGTTCCAGTCGAGACCAAGTTTCGCTACTCTGTCGTGAATGAAGCTGGCTGAACTCTCAGCATCCAGGCTTTTCATATGGTAGTATCCCATTGGCCTATCTCGTACTTTTCCCTCGTCGAAGTACCTCAGAAGAATGGCGAGCAATTCTTTCTTCGCATTATCTTTTGTCTCGTCGACAAGAACAGCAAAGTTTTTGGCACGCTTAACTTCTTGCACTATTGTAGACCGAAGCCTAGATCTGATAACTGAAATTAGATCGTTCTGGTATTCGTGGGACGCACAGTGGCCGTATCGTCTTTGTAGCTTGTTAAAAAGCGTGGGAGAATACTCGGCGAGAAGATTGCAAGTTTCGACGAAATTTCCTTTGTTTGCCGAAGATTCAGTCTCATCGTGGCTGCAAAAGGCTGTACCCAGTCGCCCCAGTAGGACCGTTACTTTCAGTAAAGCCTTTACGTCTTTCCTATTTTCATTCCTCTCCTTGTTCCTGTCCGTTGACAAAACAGATGCATTAGATTGCATCTCCTCGGCTTTCATAGCCTTGAACTTCGTCCAAGAAACTGCGCTACCGCTGTAGTGGTCACATTTTGCATGCTCTTCTAGAACACTGGCGATGTCTTTCCATCTTCTAACACCGATCTTAATGAAAGGCCTCGCCCCGTATCTCTGCCCGCGAAGGGTTGACGTGCCGCCAAAGTGTCTGCAGCCGAAACAGAAAACCGAATTTTCCTTAACTGACTACTCAAGCCAAGGATGCTTTCCATAATACGAAATATTAAATGACCGTCTTAGGTTGCGGTTTGCTGAAACCTGTGCAGGGTACCATAGCAGCTGTGTTTGACATGGATGGTCGTGGGAGGATGAAGAAATATCAGTAGGACCACTTGAACGATGGTGCTCTTCATCTCGAGTCGTATCTCGTCCAGATTGTGCCTCTTGAGCAGTGACAGGCGCAGTGTCTCTTTGAGTCGTCTCATTTTCTACTAGCTCGGTCTGACCGACCACCAGGTCCTTCGAAGGACCCAAAGCGACGGCAATGGATTGTTTGGTTGCTGAGTCAGACACCTGAAAGATATACCCAAAGGTTAAAAGCCACTCTTGTACTTTGAAGCACTATTGAACTCATTTTCAACATTTAAACAGTTGCTTTTTTTAGTATGTTAAGTCTAAACTGCGTAGCAGTTTTGGCTTTTTGGCACAGCAGTTCGGGAAAATAGTGCTAGAACTCCTCCATGGTGTGACAGTTTACTAAAGTATATTGAACTTCGGAAAAAAAAAACATGAAATTTCAGCAAAGCCAAAGAGGGCGTTTTTCGGATGATTATACATGCGTTGATCATTATCTACCCGTAAAGACAATAATAGAAACTTTGGGCTTCATACAATAGCAACCCAAATCGCAAAAAGCCTTTGCAGTAGTCCTTGAATAAATGATTCGGGTGTCGTGACAGATCGCAAATGAGCTAAAGGCGCGTTCGATTTGCTGTAGTTTCAGTTACGTCCTTCTCCGTCGTGGGCTTGTTTACATTTTTTCTGCTACGTTCTCCCATTTAGCCTGAAGAACTACTGATAATGTGACCGCCAAACAGGTTCATAATTTTGGACCAAATGGCGAAACGTGAAGCGTGACTACAGCAAATCGAATGTGGCTTCATATCACCAGTCGGCTTTGTAGAAAATCTAATGATATAAGCACTGCAAAACTTTGTGGTTCCATCAATAAAAAAAATAAAGAAAATAAAATAAAACGACAATCTTTGGCTTATGCCCCTCAACCCATGTAGCATTGTTATCCATAAAATTAACAGTGTTTTGCAGAAGAAAAAAGAACAAAACAACAAAACCTTTGAAGGCATTTTCAGAAAGTTTGCTTCAGGGAAGAGCAAGCAACCCCGGAAAATAAATACAGAGCTTAAAAAATAAGTAGATATAAGTCTTAGCACTCATTTGGTGATGAATGACATTTTTTTATGAAAGCAATTTGTTTTACGTAATAATTTTGGAAAATGTGTCCACTTTATGTCCCAAATGTCTAAAATGTGTCCATTTTTTGCCCTATTATGTAATTATGTCGAGGCACATAGAAATATGTCCTTTGGACATAAAATATGTCCAGTTGGCAACCTGTGCACGACCCAGTTGCACTATTAATCTCACTATTATCTAAGTTATTCTACATATAAATGTAGCAGTTTCAAAATTTTGACTAATTGCTAATTGTAATTTTGTTCCTGTATATTTTTTAAAAAGAAAAAAAAGGCTTTTTGGGAGGAAGCTTGGGCCCCCCAGAAAATTTAGGGTGGGCAATGGCCCACCCCTGCCCCCCCCCACAAATGGCGCCCCTGCCTCAGCCAAACTCCCGCTTATCCAAGGAGCTGAATATTTTCTTTGTCTAAAATATACAAGGCCCATAGAATGATTTTAATTATGGCAAATTTCTGCCTAAATGGGACACTGCTTCCAAAATATTTCATTCTATATATAATGCGTAATTTTAAGATTGAAAACTCTTGTCTCCACCAAAGGTTTAACATTTTTTTTTGCACTACGCATAGGTAATCGGGGACGATAGGACTGTAAACTTATACCCCCCCCCCACCTTTTCCTCCTGAAATTCAAAAATGTGTTTTAAGGGTTTTGACTAACCTGTGAAACTGAATGATGATTTTTTTTTTTTTTTCTCCGACAAACAACAAAAACAACAAGTAAGTAAGAGCAGATACCCAAGTTGCAAAAACAGCTAATGCACGGACACAGAGAAAATTTAAAAGTCGCAATGCCCTCAATTTGCCAAAACTTCAAAAAAGTCGAATATTATCTTTTGCGTTCGTGTTTCCGATAAACTAGTTACTTGTATAAAATTGATCTTCTTCATAGAAGATTAATAATAAACAAGATTGATCTTCTTCATAGAAGATTAATGATAAACAAGATAACTATTTCAAGCTGTCTGGCTCCCCAGTTGTATCCTGCATCCTTTGGTTGCACTGACTAATGCTGGTCACTTTATCACCTATATTCATTTTTGACAAACAAAGGGTATATCCCTTATATTTGGTTAGATCATCCATTATTATTCCCTCGCTCTAAGAACATTTCTTGAGCCAAGATCTCTTGTCCCTTAGTGTTATCAAAATATTCTAGCCTATTATAAAGAAGCCTAGGAAATTCCTTCTGAGAAATGCGCACTCTCGAAAGAAGTCCTTCCAAACCAGGAAGAAGGGATCCATTGATTCTCATGTTGGTTTCTTATGGAAATTGGTGGGATTCCGTGGTATTTAGATCAGGGAATCAGAAGCATCCTTATTTTGAATGGTAAAGTTCTGATGGCCTTCTAAGGGATAATATTTTAGTTATAAAATTTTTAGGTAAGAAACCTACTTCTATTTTTTTCTATAAAGGCTAACATACGTTGATTTGAGTTGAGTACAGGGCTGCTAAGAAGTATGGGAACGATCTGCTTTTAAAACACTAAAGGATTTTTTCCTACTGACATTATATAACTGATTGCGTTCAAAACTATAAGTTTAATCACGTAGCGAGCCACGTATCTCACGTAATTACATAAATCACGTATAAAAAAAACAATTTAAAAATATTCAAGTATATTTCTAGGTTGAATTGAAACATTAAAACTATTGCTCAGGCACCGTAAATATATTGCAGTTTACATAATTACTTTAGCGATTCTGGACTGAACTTAAAAAAATTAAACTTTTTTTCATGTCTTAATAAGATATACAGTTAGTTACCACGAGCTGTTTGATTACTTTAGCGATTCTGAACTGAACTTAAAAAATTTTCAACTTTTTTTCATGTCATAATAAGACATTGCTTATGCTTATAAAAAAAAATTCGGTAACGATGTTTTTCTAACACTGATTTCTACTACGGTAAGCTTCAAACTTTTGGTTTTCTTTTTTAAGGTTTCTGAATTGTTCTAATCCCTTGTTAAAATATACACATATATTTTGCAATTACCAATTTTTTGCTCTTTACGCAATTTAATGTCTTTTGATACATGCAGTCTATTTAAAGATATTTAATTATTACAGCAAGTCTTATTTCTAACAACGATTTCTACTAAGCTTCAAACTTTTGGTTTTCTTTTTGGCTTTGGAATTGTTGTAATCCCTTGTCAAAATATATACAAATATTTTGGCAATTACCAGTTTTTTTTTATCTTTAAACAATTTAATATAAAAATCTCCATGCATGAAAATCTTCAATTTTTCCACATAAGTGTGACAATGTGACAACGTCATTGCAATACTGATTTATTTAAAAATAATATCACTCACATAAATACGTCACACACGACTTTTCTCAAACTTCTGACCCATCTAGATCGTACTTTTAGGCCGGAATATCTTAGGATGCCAATTTTCTTGAAAAAAATATGAAACCGTTTTCAAGAAAAAATAAATATATACATACATACATAAATACACAATTATTGCTCACTTATAAAGATAAACATATATATATTCAAATATGTAGCCTCGTGTAACTTAAAACTAAAAGACGTTATCCTTTACATAAGGAAGGCTACCACCCCTTTCAGCCCCGTCTACCCCCTACGTGCACAAGAAATTGGCTAGCACTTTACTGAAAGCATTTTAGAATTCAACAATTATAGCTAGTTCATACATCAATTACTTTATTAATCAATTATGTTTCAAAGCACATGAACAAACACTTTATGTTTTACAGCAGAAATAACAAACGAACTCTATATGGATTTGCTGATATTTTCCTCTATGATGCCTTATCCATCAGCCTAATCTATGTTGGGGAGAGTTTTACTCTCCCATTTGATTCTGTCCATTGCCTTTGCTGTGTTCCATGGGACAAAGTCCATCAAAATGATGCACACAAATAGGAATAGAACACAATCCTGCTTGACTTAAATACGAAAACAGCTGCTAACCTCATTTCCTACCTTAACCGCAGCAATGTTATTCTCGTACATAGTACAAATTTCTTTAATGTATTTAACTGGTGTACCATACAAGGACAGCTTCACTCAATTTCTTTTATCTGCTGAATCAAACTCTTATTCATAATCTATAAAAGTTAGGACTAACGGCGTTTGATGACTTAGGCACTTCTCGATTATTAATCTAAGAGTGAAAACTTGGTCGTCGCTTCCTCTACACTCCCTAAAACCACGCTTTTCTTCTCTTAAAACCTCATCTATAGCATCTCTTAGTCTAAACAGTATCATCATACTAAGTAATTTACTTCCTACGGAAATCAGGATAACGCCTCTATAATTACCACGCTCACTCTTATCACGTTTCTTATAGATGGGTTTAGTTAGAGTTTTCATGGATTGTACATGAATCCTTTCCTAAGCCATACCTAAGGCATAAGCCATATGTCACCATCCTTTCCCCTAAGATTTCAGTTTTTTTCTAAGCAAACGGTCTTTCGAAAAAGTAATTAGTTTGCTCAAAGAAGATAATTTTAATGGTTTGACTGCTAATGTATAGCTTTCAGTGGGACCTAGGCTTTTCCCTAATTCATATATGGACAAAGCCAAACCATAGTGGTGTTTATCAGATAACCTTAATGGAATCATTACACTGAAATTGCTTTTAATTTTTGATATAGATGGTAAATATTATTGTCCCAAGCTGAAATTTGGCATGTACACAAAAGTTACATACTCCTTAAAAACCATGTTTGATTTTCAGTTTAAAACCGTGGAATAATCATGACGAAAAGGGTAGAGTTTAACTGGAGAATTCCTGTTCCTGAACCACTTTTAATTGGGGCGACCTTTGACAAATGGACTGAAGTAAGTCAATATAAATTTGTTGATCGTACTAAAAACTGTTGTTTGATTATTGTTGTAATTTTTCCACCATTATAGTCATAGCTAATACTTTTATTGCTTCTAAGCATATCATATTTTCTACTAAATATTTTTTGCTTACCACCCAGATCGCTAAATAGTTTTGCGAAAAGAAACTAGCCCCCGACTGGTGAAGTTAAACCACACTTTCTTGGATTCTAAAACAGTGAAAAAAATAACTGCAAACAAAGTTGAGCATGTGAGAATCAGTCACGACAAAGAATGGAAGAATCTGTGAATTTTTAGAAAAGAAATCCTGAAGTATTATCTTTTAGAGTTAATCATATCGCTCGGCTGCAATTTGAGCCATTTACAATTTAAACACTCGGAGTAAATTTCAAGTAGACGGGACTGCTCGATATAGTCACAAACTAATGGGTATCCTAAAATTAAAGCGGATTTCTAAAACCAAGGGTTTAATCGAATAACTTTGGTAATAAATTTGAGCAATTGTCGGATTCCTTCACAGAAGACATAATATTTAAAAACATTTAAAGTATTTGTATTGTAAGGCGTCTGAAACAGACTTGTTAAAAAACATCGCTATTCCATTGTCCTAGGAGAGTAATCCCCATTCCTAAGAATTCATAATGCGTTTTGTGTGTGTAAGTATTGAGAATACATGGTTACCCACTGGGTGGGACGTGGTTCAGACTTGGTGCCTGCCATGGTACAGATTAAAATGGTGTCTATACTAACAAAACGCTCTGCAAATGTAAACTGCAGAGTAAAAATGCGGTATACAATTTGTACATACTGAAAGTGGGTTTAGTATGCTGCATACACGGTAGTTCTGCACAATAAATAACATTTTGAATGTATATGCAATGTAAGATGTAAAATTTTCTTTTTTATGTATACCTCCCTCCCCCTCTTCAAATGCTTACGATTCTTCATCATCCAAAGTTATCCATTTTGGACAAGGTAACCGAAATAATTTCGTTGGTAAATCTAGATTCATTTGAGCATTAAGTGGTTGGGGCTAAACTTGATTATTGCGATTTCAGTTTTTTCAAGGACAAAATGTAAAAACTTGGAAGCCACTTTTAATAAAGAATACTGATTGTTTTTCACAGCTGAGCACTCCTGAAAATTCTTGCATACCCCCTCCCTTAGAAAAAAGTCCCATACATCTTTGATCCACTGTGTTGATTGAATGTGAAACTATTAACCCAATTGGTTCTATTCTGGAAATCCTTAAATAGCTATTCAGTGGACTGATAGCCACTTTTTAAATTTCTAGGAAAAAGACCAAACGGACATTGAGCCAGTATCATTTTTCCAAGTGGACGAGTATGGTTTCTTCATACACTGGAAATCTGAAAATCGGGTAAGGTGATTTATTTTAATGATAAAAAGGATTAAAATGATTAGAAAGAAAAGTAAAGGAGTTTTAGAATCTTTCGTAGATATCAAGCGACCTTGTTCAAATATTTGCTTATTGTTTCATGCTGCTTTGCCTATTTCTGTTTTTAATCTATCTTGATGAGAAAAAAGTACTTTCAAGTCTGAATTTCCTATGAAAATTTATTAGCATGATAATGTTTGCATAACCTTTAAATAAGGGGTAGCATCATATAATAGTGGTGATATCTTGTTGAAAATCACATTGCTAATCTTATAGTGTCTGAGAACCCTAACGGAGAGTTTTTCGTCTATCCAACTGGTAGCCGTAGAATAGTAGGAGATGACTCATTTGGACGGACATTTTGATTTGTAGTGATCTTTTTAAGTAACAAGTAAAGTCACTCTACTACGAGGTTAATTTTTTTCTGCTAAGCCACTATAATGACCCAAACACGGCAAAATGGCTACCGAGTGAACATTCTGAGATAACCAAACCGTTTAAAACTGCCAAAATGTTTGTATAAAGCCTTCCATTTTTGAAGCCTGCCAGTCCCAGGGATGGGCACCTCGACTGTAAAATCAATTTAGTTTCGCAAAAAATTAAAGATTACTTCAAACAATAGTTTGAAAGTTTAATGTAAATGGGCTGATTTGTTTGAGGCTTCTTTTTATCTACGATATTACATAGCAGCACAGTAGCTTTGAGGTAGAAGGGGGTTAAGTAAATAACTCTAAATGGGCTGAGGTCTCGAAAAATGCATATTTTTTTACGCTTAAATTTTCTGGGGAGGTTTTTCAGGTCACTCTGAAGAGAGGGAAACTTGCCCCCTAACACCTTTATTACAAGAATCGTATTCAGACCAAACGTTAAGGACGATTGGCGGGGGTGGAGGTCCTGATATCGGGGAAAATATGCTGTATAAAATTTGAAAACTATATTAATGTGCTTACATATACAAGGGGGGGGGGAGGATAGAGCTATGGCCCCCAGAATCAAGGTTTGTCTGGAAGACATTAATTCCTCAAATTTATAATAATTTCTGTTCGTGATTAGTTTTAACGTTTATCTTTACTTTCGTCTGAATCGGCTTGTTTTTTTTATGCTTTTAAAGACTTCAATATTGTTTTTATCCAAAACGAAAATTTTCAGATATTATCTATTTATTTATTTACAAGGACGGTGATGTACTGGAGCTCAGCCAAGTAAGTGATATTAGAGCAGGAGGAGTACCAAAAGACCCAAGACTCACTAACCAATTGGTGTCTAAACATGGACAAGACTTCGAAGATAAGTCCTTAACTATCTGCAGTGGCCTTGATTTGGTAAACATTAACTATCTACACGTCGTATGTCCATCTGCAGAAGTTGCAAAGGTACATTTATTTTCATTATCCCTAAGTTTTTATTTCTTCGTAGGTTGGGCCAGGATCCTGTTTCAAAAATGATTTAGCCTCATTTAGTCATAATGTATCCACAACGTAGTCTACTCATTTTGTGTAGTTTTTTTTTTTTACAATTAAAGAGGGGAGGATAATGGGTACCTAAATCCTTCTCTCTCTCTCTCTCTCTCTCTCGCTCTCTCTCTCTCTCTCTCTCTCTCTCTCTCTCTCTCTCTCTCTCTCTCTCTCTCTCTCTCTCTCTCTCTCTCTCTCTCTCTCTCTCTCTCTCTCTCTCTCTCTCTCTCTCTCTCTCTCTCTCTCTCTCTATAATGTTCAACATCACTCTCTCTAATATTCTTTTGCAATATGAAGCTTTAGATTATTAAAGGTGTTACTTACTGGAAATTATCCCACCAATACAACGGTTTACCACATTAATAACATTAGATCACTAAACTAATTCCGGGATTACAAAGGAAAATTTATTTTTTTCTATACAATATGTGTTAGTTAAAACTAAATAAAGGAACATGAATTACTTTTTTTCTAAAAGAGAAAAAAAAGGTTAAACAATTTTTAAAAGTTCATATTTGTCGATGCCACAATTAACGAAGTGAAGTAAGTATTATGTGATATGCGTTTTTTGCGACGAAAACGCATATCGCATAATACTTACTTTTTAACGACGAAAATGCACATGTGCATTTGCATCTTTGCTACGTTTTACGAGTCTGAAAATTTTTCGAGGGGGACTATAACCCTGTACCCCCCCCCCTTCTTGGATACGGTATTGCTGACAGCTTACACTAGAACGAAACGCTTGCGCCTACTTAGCATTATGATCTATTTTTGACGAGTTCAACAAAGTTTATTACATCTACATGTTTTTCGAGAAACACTGATAATTTCAAACCTAGAGGTACTTGTATGATATACCCCCTGCAGCTCAAGTTGTTCATGCATTGACGAACTGTAAACCGGTTTCTTTCTCTAGTTTTTTTCAACTTAGCGTGGGAAAAGACAAAGAGAATTGACATAATAGATGGGAAATATATAATTCTGGCTATATATTTTCATATTAGGGGGAAGAGTGGGATAAAGTATTTGGACATTGTCAAGTGAGAAAACAGTTCTTACTTTATAATATCAGGATAATTATAGCATACACATTTTGCATGCAGACCCGCTGTACTTTACCCTCACCCCCTAATGTGCAAATATATAGCCCAATTTTGTTTCTAAGGTTTTATATTTTTATCATACTTAGATATATTTTATTAGGATTAACCTAACTTTACTTCTTGAGCTGCAGGGGGTATATCATACAAGTACCTAATACAGTTCAAGATATAACTCTTTATATACGTATCCAAAAACTAAGATTGTGGCCACAATTTTATGCAAGCGCCTTTCCGTTACCAGGCTGGACTTCTTTTCGAATATCACATAGAACAAAACTTTTTTCTTCTCTTCTGTCACTCCGAATTCATCCTCCATTGTCTTTGCTCTTGTCCTCTTTTGTGCTGTGGATCAATTCATTTTTCAGATTTATTTGTGTTCTACAGGGTTCATCGTCTTTCTAAAAGAGACACATGCTAGCCAGCCTTCGTTTCCCCCATCGTATTCTCTTTCACTAAAACGAACAATCCCACGATTCAGTAAGGAGATCGATGGTATTTTCTTTGAGAGAAATTATACAAGATGGGGAAAATTTCTCTCTGATAAAATAAAGAAAGGGAAGGGATAAAATACGAAATATTTCAAGGAAAGGGATAAAATTTGAAATACTTTAAGGAAATGAAATAATACTACAATATTTTCAACTGTTTCGATTTTGTGGCTGAAACATCAGTAGAGAGGGGTCATGAGCTCGTGACATGACCACGTGGTTTATGGTTTTCTCACTGAGAATGAAAAAACAGGAATTTTCTCACTTGGAAAACCATGAATTTTGTCACATTTATGGATGTTTTCATGGATGGATATGTGTGTTGTTCGATTTATTTGATGTTTTTCTCGGATGTTAACATCAAATTATGGATGTTTAATGGTTTTTGTCAGTGAGAATTTGAAAAACATGAATTTTCTCACATTTATGTCTGTTTTCATGGATGTTTAATGGTTTTTGTCAGTGAGAATTTGAAAAAAAGGGGCTTTTTCACATTTATGTATGTCAACAGCAATTCATGTCTGTTTTATGGTTTTCTCACTGAGAATGGAAAAACATGAATTTGCCAAATGTTATGACTTTCCCGGAAACAGTTAGATAACGTGTGTCCTTCTCAGCCACTCAGCGAGTCGGTTAAATCTTCCTTCTCGGCCAATAAGAGACCTGATTACATATGATAAGCGGTGGAAATATAAGGAACGTTTTTTTTGATATCGTTTTATTAGTCTGTGACTAGAATTCAAAGGAGTGAGAAGAAGAAGAAGAACAGTTTTTGACTTTACTCATTTTGGATATATATTTGTGTGTGTGTTGACGATGACGATGAGTGGAATGTTTACCCTATTAGAAGTTGATAGTGGAGTTGATGATAATAGTACAAGAGCACCAAACATTGCGGTGGAAATCACGAAAGGATCACGTCTTTGTCTGGAATGGGATGCAGTATATGCAAGATATGTGATATCCTTGAGCAAATTTAAAATGGAGGATCAATTATGTTTCGCCGCTAAAGTTGATATAGCACACGTGAATAGACTTCAATGTGCTTTAAGTGCATTGGTGAAACATATTGAGGACAATAAACAGTATCGATGATTGTACATGCACTGTATTATTGATGTTGTTGTTGTAATTATTCAATAAAATTGTTTCGAAATCGAAAATGTTCTCTTTCTTTTCTGGTCAGGGCTAACGAATCAGGATCAGTCTAGAGTCAGCAGTCGGAGTGAAAGGATTGAAAAATGAATAAATTTGAGAAAGATAGAATTAGATCAAATCTTGTGCTTATGGAAAAACATTTGATTTTGGATGATGATTTTCTCGAGTTATCTCTTAAACGCAGGATATTCTCTTGTCAGGGAACACTTGACAATATAATGAGGAGGGATTCTCCCCCATTGGACTATTGTATGAAACTTTTAAAATGTGATTAAAATGCTTATAGTCAATTAATTGATATATTAATTGGAACAAAGCAGAATCATATTGTGGATATACATTTGAAAATATTGCCAATGGATTCAATGTAGATGACTCCCCCATCATTCGAAAGAGGTAACGTCAAAGAGCTAATCCTCTCTCCAACCATTTCCCCCCACCTTGAATTTATCGAGCGAGGACGATCAGTTTCGTTTTAGCTGTGAGTGAGTTGACATCGGAAACCGAAAAATGTTCTATATATGCCCATTGTGCATGTACACTCTTGGCAGTTGGAATCAATGTGAGAATTGTACAATTATTGATGGCTATAGTGAAAAGTGTAAATTATGTAATCCTTGTAAATTACATAGAGGCTATGCAGTACAAATTAAAGGATGTAATTCATGTCTTGAGGAGGTGTGTGACTCTCATCCTAGAGGGCACCTGTGCTCCAATTGTCACTACGATAAATGTGATCAGTGGGAGACTACTTACCCCGCTATGATTGGAAAGAATCCCAAACGAGATTTTAGTTTATTTCTACGAGATTGGTATCGTCGTGGATTTAAATTATTCTGGGAAGAGGAATCTGGTCTACGACTCAACTGTTGGGGTAACAAGACAATCTGGTTTCTACGTCATCGCTGTGATGACACCACCTACTATGACTATAAACCAAGTGATTTTTATTTGGCTGTGACGGAATGTGATTCACCATTTGAAAACACTGTATGTGATATTGCTTCAAATAGACAGATTGAAACTCGTGAATTTCATAATATGAATGCAAATAGTATCATTTACTATACAAAGAGATATGACAAGAGTGAAGTTACATTGTACTGCACAAAATGTGACCCTGACTTTGCAGTCAATCAAGATCAATATACAGTGAATCCAAATGATTTACCAACATTAGTGGTTCACGACAGTTGCCAATACATCGAAGATGAAGAAATCTAAAGTGAAGATTTAAAGACAATGTTGTATATATATATGCATTTTATTAATAAACAAATTTACAAACAATCTATGTTCAAATATTTACTCCTTTGTAATATCCATATTTATCACTGTTTTTATGTATACTAACTCAGGAGGTTCTATTATTTGAACCTCATCATCCTCCTCCATTGGTATAATATTTATGGGAGAGGGTATCTCCTCAGCAAATAAATCCTCGGACCCACTCCTCAACAGATCCCCCTCCACTGGCACAATATTTATGAGAGAGGGTATCTCCTCCGCAAATAAATCTTCACGCACTCGAACTCGCGGGTTATGTACTCGAACCAAGGACCCACTCCTCAAGAGATCCACCGCTCTACATGTACAGAGAAGTTCTTCCTCCTCCTCAGGGGTGATCTCGATGTTCTCGTTCTCTGCACATGTATCTAGAAGATTCTCCTCCTCCTCGATAGTGAGCCCCCACTCGCTCCATACATCCTAAAAAGGTTGAGAACACTATGGTCAAAAGCTCTGTGGAAAGGTATAGTCTTCATGAATATACTGAGGTGTGTTCTATAAATTTAATAAACAGGGTTACTTATTTTTTCATTTTATCTATAATTTTGTATGTATAAAATTCATCAATTAGCCATATGTGGGTTTTTTTTTTTATTATTTTTTAAATACGGAGCGAGATTTAATGTCATTGATAGAATCATGTATGAGATTTAATGTCTGTGATAAAACCAGGAAAAAAAACTTTTCCAAGAACTATGTTTTTCAATGAAAAGTAAAGAGCTACGACATTAAATCAAAGAGAGCAGAAATAAAGTTGAATAATTGCTTAAACGTAAATTTTCTGTAAACATACTTCTAATTAATAACTCCTAAAAAGGTAAGTATTATTCTTATACTTTAGTTCCATGAAGAAAAAAGCAAGTTACTATTAAAGAATAGATGAAAACAAAACGAACAGCTATGACTGATTTTATATTTTAGTTTCAAGAAGCAAAAGTAGTTAATACTTCCATGGATTTGACTAATAAATCTGGAAACGTAAAGTGATATTTATGAAAATGCACACATGTAATTTTTATTTTCTACGATAAATACGATAAAGAGATAAAGAGAGCAAAGAGAGTAGAAATAAAGTTGAATAATTGCTTAAACGTAAATTTTCTGTAAACATACTTCTAATTAATCACTCATAAAAAGGTAAGTATAGACCACTCATCCTCTATGGTGGGGGAGCATGCACAGCTGGCTAAAGCAGTTAACATTTGCCTGGAAGCTCGAAATGTAAAGTGAGATTTTGGGAAATGCAGAAATTTAATAATTGGTTCTTGGAAATTTTCGTTTTGATTATGAAATAAGAAATTTTTAAAAACATGAAATTTTTTGCAATTAAAAACGAACAAAAATTAATTAAAAAACTTTCCGAAAAATATGTTTTCAAAAGAAAAGTAAAGGTCATTTTAATCTTAAGCTCAGCAGATGCAAATACCATTTAAAATTTAAACTCGAAACACTCAGAAATTACTATTAAAGAATAGATGAAGCCAAAACGAACAGCTATGACTGAGTTTATATTTTAGTTTCAAGAAGCAAAAGTAGTTAATACTTCCATAGATTTGACTTATAAAGCTTGAAACGTAAAGTGTGATTTATGAAAATGCACAAATGTAATTTTTATTTTATACGATAAATACGATAATGAGATAAAGAGAGCAAAGAGAGCAGAAATAAAGATGAATAATTGCTTAAACGTAAATTTTCTGTAAACATAGTTCTAATTAATCACTCCTAAAAAGGTAAGTATAGACTACTCATCCTCTATGGTGGGGGGAGCATGCACCGAAAAAACTTTCCGACAATTATGTTTTCATAAGATATGTAAAGATCATTTTAAACTTAAGCTCAGCAGATGCAAATACCATTTAAAATTTAAACTCGAAACAATCAGAAATTATTATTAAAGAATAGATGAAACCAAAACGAATAGCAATGACTGAGTCCTACCCATCATAAGTTACACGCCTGAGAAAATAAAGTTAGAAAAAATGCAAAATGTTCCTTTATTAACTCTGTAATACAGCTAAAAATTAATAATTCATACACATTTTCAACTAGCTAAGAGACATTCTGAATTCTATTCGAGTCATGCGATCGTGTTCAAAGAGTTCGTGTTAACGAATTGTAAGTAAGGAGCGCCCCAGCTCAATGGTAACCGAAACTCTTGAAAACGGGTTTTTAACTCCATGAAGGTAAAGCTAGTTGACATTTCCTTTAAAGACTCAAAGGCCCCTTTTTAAGTGACCAAAAAAATGGAGGGCAACTAGGCCCCCCTCTCACACTAATTTTTTTTCCAAAGGTCCCCTGATCGAAATTTTGAGATATCCATTTTGTTCAGCAGGGCTGAAATTATGATAACTATGTCCATTAGGATAACTCAATTCCCCACAGCTCTCGGTGGACGGGATGCAAGTTATAAACTTTGCCCATTGTTTACATATATGGGCCATTCTGTTGCTAAAACACACAAAATTTAGAAAAAATACAAAATATTCCATTATTAACTCTGAAAAACGTCTAAAAATGAAGAATTCATACACATTTTCAACTATCTAAGGTTAATTTTTTTAAATATGAGCCATTCTCTTGCGAAAACACACAAAAGTTAGAAAAAAATACAAAATATCCCTATATTACCTCTACAATACGACTAAAAATGAAGAATTAATAAACATTTTAAACTAGATAAGGGTAATTTTTTTAAATATGAGCCATTCTATTGTGAAAACACGCAAAAGTTAGAAAAAATACAAATATTCCTTTATTACCTCTGCAAAACGGCTAAAAATTAATAATTCATACAAATTTTAAACTAGCTAAAGGGTAAATGTTTTAAATATGAGCCATCCTATTGCGTAAACAAACAAAAGTTAGAAAGAATGTAAAATGTTCCTTTATTACCTCTGCAATACGGCTAAAAATGAAGAATTCATACACATTTTCAACTAGCTAAGAGACATTCTGAATTCTATTCGAGTCATGCGATCGTGTTCAAAGAGTTCGTGTTAACGATTTGTATGTAAGGAGCGTCCCGGCTCAATGGTAACCGAAACTCTTGAAAACAGGTTTTTAGCTCCATGAAGGTAAAGCAAGTTGACATTTCCGTTAAAGAATCAGAGGTCCCTTTTTAAGTGACCAAAAAATGGAGGGCACCAAGGCCCCCCCTCCCACGCTCATTTTTTCCAAAAGTCACATGATCAAAATTTTGAGATATACATTTTGTTCAGCAGGGTTGAAATTATGATAACTATGTCCATTAGGATAACTTAATTCCCCCACAGCTCTCGGGGGAAGGGCTGCAAGTTATAAACTTTGCCCATTGTTTACATATATGGGCCATTCTGTTGCGAAAACACACAAAAGTTAGAAAAAATACAAAATATTCCTTTATTACCTCTGAAAAACGGATAAAAATGAAGTATTCATACACATTTTAAACTAGCCAAGGGTAAGTGTTTTAAATATGAGACATTCTGTTGTGAAAACACACAAAAGCAAGTAGAAATACAAAATATACCTATATTACCTATGAAATACTGCTAAAAATGAAGAATTCATACAAATTTTAAACTAGCTCAGGTTAAGTTTTTTAAATATGAGACATTCTATTTCGAAAACACACAAAAGTTAGAAAAAATGCAAATATTCCTTTATTACCTCTTCAATATGGGTAAAAAATTAAGAATTCATACACATTTTCATCTATCTAAGGGTAAGTGTTTTAAATATGGACCATTCTGTTGTGAAAACACACAAAAGTTAGAAAAAAAATGCAAAATGTTCCTTTATTACCTATTCAATAAGGCTAAAAATGAAGAATTCATACACACTTTCAACTAGCTAAGAGACATTCTGAATTCTATTCGAGTCAGGTGATATTGTTCAAAGACTTCTTGTTAACGAATTGTAAGTAAGGAGTGCCTCCGCTCAATGGTAACCGAAACTCTTTAAAACAGGTTTTTAGCTCCATGAAGGTAAAGCAAGTTGACATTTCCTTTAAAGAATCAGATTTCAATGCTGATTTTAAATATATAGTTTAGTCCTACCCATCAAAAGTTACTTGCCTGAGAAAATAAAGTTAGAAAAAATGAACAATGTTAATGTATTATCTCAGAAATACAGCTAAAAATGAATAATTCATACAAATTTTCAACTAGCTAAGAGACATTCTGAATTCTATTCGAATCATACGATCGTGTTCAAAGACTTCGTTATAACGAATTGTAAGTAAGGAGCGCCACGGCTCAATGGTAACAGAAACTCTTGAAAACAGGTTTTTAGCTCCATGAAGGTAAAGCAAGTTGACATTTCCTTTAAAGAATCAGATTTCAATGCTGATTTTAAATATATAGTTTAGTCCTACCCATCAAAAGTTACGCGCCTGAGAAAATATGGCTGATTTTCGGAAAATGGGAGAAATACCCCCTAAAAGTTATAAAACCTTAATGAAAATCACATCATCATATTCATCGTACCAAAGGTTCAATACCTGAGCTAAACTAAGAGGTTTCAATTTCAGGAAAAAATTACAGTTAGACAACATTTGACAATTTACCAAATTTTAAAGTTTTTGTTAGAACCTCGGATATGAATTTTCATCATATTTTGCTTATTTTCGTTGGAAAACACACTGAAAAGACATATTATTGGACTCACATCAAACATTGTCGGATTTAAATTTGAAGAACCTTCCATCATTTTCTATCTTGTCCTATATTTAAACATATACTGACTTTCAAAGCTTTTCATAGCTCTTAAATATACTTACCTAACGGTTATTTATTTACGAAATCGTGCAAACTGTTGATTTAGAACAATAATTACATTTCTATATATCAATTAACACTCACGAGAATTGCAACTTTTCACTCGCGGAGAATGCTTTCAAAACAATACTTCTTACATTGCATAGACTAATTATGTCAAACGAGACACGAGACATCTTCAACGCAGATTAATCAATTGCTACGTTCGATTTTCTTTGGACATAGGAAAGCATCAATGAGGGTGAGAATTTCTGTAAAACTATCACAGATTGATCAACTCGGGGATCTCACACTTAATGTGAATCAGAAAGAAAAAAGAAGAAAAATTTATAAAAGTTATTTTGAAATATGACCCAAACTCAGTGCTATTACAACTTAAATGACGCGAGGGGGGCATGAAAACTATGGTCTTTAACTGTGATATACAAGACTAGACAGAAAAGTCTATAGGAGTGGGGGTGCCACCCACCTCAACCATCGCTCTCGAAATCCCCCACACCCCCGGCCCCCCCCCTAAACGTTTCCCGCGGCGTTTCAAATCTCCCATTCCCCCCCAACACACAAAATTCTAGGAACGAATTTTCATCGTATTTGAATATTTTCGTTGGAAAACCTGCATACCGAAACTATAAAAAACGGAACTTTAGTAGCTAGTACGTATTTTTCATCGTATTTTAATTATTTTCGTTGGAAAACACACTGAAAAGACATATTAATAGATATATTAGTAATAACTGTTTTGTTTTGTTTACCATCGATTTTTAAATCATCCCACCCCCCATCCCCAAGACATAAAAATTTTTTTAAAAAAAATAAAAAAAAAACAAAAAAAAACGGAACTTTAGTAGCTAGTACAAATTTAAATCGAAATTTAAATATTTTAGTTGGAAAACACACTGAAAAGCCCTACTAAGATCTATAATTGTGAGGTTAGGTTAGGCTAGATCTAGGAATAACAGGTTAGGTTAGGTTACCCTCGCACTTAAAATCCCCACACCCCTCTTCACATAAAAATCATATTTTACATATTAGTTTTAAATAATCCTCATACAAGATCGCGGAAGATAGCGAGGTGTGAGGTTAGGTTAGGTTAGGGGCTTGTATGGGCTGTATCTTACGCGCAGTTGATGTGATAGGCTGGGCAGCGACCTACAAATAACCCAGGAAACCCCGGTCTAAGGATAACCAGTCTATAGCTAAATCCCCTTAATAGGTTAGGTTAGGTTAATTGTTGTAAAACTATCCTAGGATAGGTTAAGTGGTCTTAACCTATCCCAGGTTAGGTTACCTAACCTAACTAGGGTTAGCAGGTTAGGTTAGGTTAGGTTCGGTTAAGTGGCCGGCCACTTAACCGAACCTAACCTAACCTAACCTGCTAACCCTAGTTAGGTTAGGTAACCTAACCGAACCAGGGAAAGGTTAAGACCACTTAACAAAACATGGGATAGGTTAAGACCACTAAACCTAACCTAACCTATCCTGGGGATGGATATCCCGACTATGCCGCCTTCGGCCTGTGGGCCCTGGGGTGGAGATCGGCCACTTAACCTAATCTAACCTAACCTGCTATTTATAGACCTAACCTAACCTAATCTAACCTAACCTAACCTCACAAATATAGCTCTTAATATGGCTTTTCAGTGGAGGATTTTAAAATCCTCTGGAAAATTTGAGTTTGGGGGAAGGGGGTTGTGGGGATTTCGAGAGCGAGGGTAACCTAACCTCACCTGTTATTCCTAGATCTAGCCTAACCTAACCTCACAAATATCGCTCTTAGTATGGCTTTTCAGTGTTTTTTCCAAAGAAAATATTTAAAATATTATGTAAATATGTACTAGCTAATAAAGTTCCGTTTTTTTTTGTTTTTTTTTTATAGTTTATATATATATTTTGTTTTTTTGGTGAGGGGGGTGTGGAGGTTTTAAAAATCGATGGTAACCAAACCTAACCAGTTATTACTAATATAGCTATTAATATGGCTTTTAAGTGTTTTTTCCAACGAAAATATTTAAAATACGATGAAAATACGTACTAGCTACTAAAGTTCCGTTTTTTATAGTTTCGGTATGCAGGTTTTCCAACGAAAATATTCAAATACGATGAAAATTCGTTCCTAGAAATTTTTGAGTTTGGGGGGAATGGGAGATATTACAAGCCTCTGGAAACGTGGAGGGGGGGGGCAGGGGGTGTGGGGTATTTCGAGAGCGAGGGTTGAGGTGGGTGGCATCCCCACTCCTAGAGACTTTTCTGTCTAGTATTGTATATCAAAGTTACAGACCATAGTTTTCATGCCCCCCTCGTGTCATTTAAGTTGTAATAGCACTGAGTTTGGGGCATATTTCAAAATAACTTTTATCAATTTTTCTTCTTTTTTCTTTCTGATTCACAAGAAGTGTGTGATCCCCGAGTTGATCAATCTTTGATAGTTTTACAGAAATTCTCACCCTCATTGATGCTTTCCTATGTCCAAAAGAAAATCGAACGTAGCACTTAATTAATCTGCGTTGATGATGTCTCGTGTCTCGTTTGACGTAATTAGTCTATGCGATGTAAGAAGTATTGTTTTGAAACCATTCTCCGCGAGTGAAAAGTGGCAATTCTAGTGAGTGTTAATTGATATATATAGAAAGGTAATTATTGTTCTAAATCAACAGTTTGCATGATTTCGTAAATAAATAACCGTTAGGTAAGTATATTTAAGAGCTTTGAAAAGCTTTAAGTCAGTATATGTTGAAATAGAGGACAAGATAGAAAATAATGGAAGGTTCTTCAAATGAAAATCCGACAATGTTTGATGTGAGTCCAATAATATGTCATTTCAGTGTGTTTTCCAACGAAAATAAGCAAAATATGATGAAAATGCATACCCGAGGTTCTAACAAAAACTTTAAAATTTGGTAAATTGTCAAATGTTGTCTAAATGTAATTTTTTCCTGAAATTGAAACCTCTTAGTTTAGCTCAGGTATTGAACCTTTGGTACGATGAATATGATGATGTGATTTTCATTAAGGTTTTATAACTTTTAGGGGGTATTTCTCCATTTTCCGAAAATCAGCCATATTTTCTCAGGCGAGTAACTTTTGATGGGTAGGACTAAACTATATATTTAAAATCAGCATTGAAATCTGATTCTTTAAAGGAAATGTCAACTTGCTTTACCTTCATGGAGATAAAAACCTGTTTTCAATAGTTTCGGTTACCATTGAGCCGGGACGCTCCTTACTTACAATTCGTTAACACGAAGTCTTTGAACACGATCGCATGACTCGAATAGAAGTCAAAATGTCTCTTAGCTAGTTGAAAATGTGTATGAATTCTTCATTTTTAGCTGTATTTCATTCGTAATATTGGAACATTTTGAAATTTTTATATCTTTATTGTCTCTGCCGCGTAACTTTGATGGGTAGGACTAAACTATATATTTAAAATCAGCATTGAAATCTGATTCTTTAAATGAAATGTCAACTTGCTTTACCTTCATGGAGCTAAAAACCTGTTTTCAAGAGTTTCTGTTACCATTGAGCCGGGACACTCCATACGGACAATTAGTTAACACGAAGTATATGAACACGATCACATGACTCGAATATAATTCAGAATGTCTCTTAGATAGTTGAAAGTGTTTATGAATTCTTCATTTTTAGCCTTATTGCAGAGGTAATAAAGTAACATTTGCATTTTTTCTAACTTTTGTGTGTTTTTTCAACAGAATGATACATATTTAAAACACTTACACTTAGCTAGTTGAAAATGTGTATGAATTCTTAATTTTTTACCCATATTGCAGAGGTAATATAGGAATATGTGTATTTTTTCTAACTTTTGCGTGTTTTCGCAAAAGAATGGCTCATATTTAAAACACTTAACCTTAGCTAGTTTAAAATTTGTATGAATTCTTAATTTTTAGACGTATTTCAGATGTAATATATTTTTATTTTGTATTTCTTCTAACTAGTGTGTGTTTTCACAACAGAATGGCTCATATTTAAAACACTTACCCTTGGCTAGTTGAAAATATATATGAAATCTTAATTTTTAGCCGTTTTTCATAGGTAATAAAGTAACATTTTGCATTTTTTCTAAATTTTGTGTGTTTTCGCAACAGAATGGCCCATATATGTAAACAATGGGCAAAGTTTATAACTTGCAGCCCTTCCCCCGAGAGCTGGGGTTTAATTAAAACATCCTAATGTACATATTTATCATAATATCAACCCTTATGAACAAAATGGATATCTCAAAATTTTGATCATTTGACTTTTGGAAAAAAATGAGTGTTGGGAGAGGGACCTAGTTACCCTCCATTGTTTGGTCACCTAAAAAGGGAAATCTTAGTCTGTAACGTCAATGTCAACGTGATTGACCTAAATTGAGCGAAACACCTGTTTACAATAGTTTATGGTAACATTGAGCCGTGGCGCTCATTACTTAAAATTAGTTAACACGAAGTCTTTGAACATTATCAAATGACTCGACTAGACTTCAGAATGTCTCTTAGCTAGTTGAAAATGTGTATGAATTCTTCATTTTTAGCTGTATTGCAGAGGTAATAAAGGAACATTTTGCATTTGTTCTAACTTTGTGTGTTTTCGCAATAGGATGGCTCATATTTAAAACATTTACCCTTTAGCTAGTTGAAAATGTGTATGAATTCTTCATTTTTATCCGTATTGATGAGGTAATAAAGGAACATTTTTATTTTTTTCTAACTTTTGTGTGTTTTAGCAATATAATTGCTCATATTTAAAAAACTTAACCTTATCTAGATTAAAATTTGTATGAATTCTTCATTTTTAGTCGTATTGTAGAGGTAATTTATGGATATTTTGTATTTTTTTCTAACTTTTGTGTGTTTTCGCAACAGAATGGCTCATATTTAAAAAACTTAACCTTAGCTAGTTTAAAATGTGTATGAATTATTCATTTTTAGCCGATTTTCAGAGGTAATAAGGGAATATTTTGCATTTTTTCTAACTTGTGTGTGTTTTCGCAACAAAATGACCCATATATGTAAACAATGAGCAAAGCTTATAACTTGCATCCCGTCCACCGAGAGCTGTGGGGAATTAAGTTATCCTAATGGACATAGTTATCATAATTTCAGCCCTGCTGAACAAAATGGATATCTCAAAATTTTGATCAGGTGACCTTTGGAAAAAAAATGAGTGTGAGAGGGGGGCCTAGTTGCCCTCCATTGTTTGGTCACTTAAAAAGGGGCCTTTGATTCTTTAACGGAAATGTCAACTTGCTTTACCTTCATGGAGTTAAAAACCCGTTTTCAAGAGTTTCGGTTACCATTGAGCCGGGGCGCTCCTTACTTACAATTCGTTAACACGAACTCTTTGAACACGATCGCATGACTCGAATAGAATTCAGAATGTCTCTTAGCTAGTTGAAAATGTGTATGAATTCTTCATTTTTAGCTGTATTGCAGATGTAATAAAGGAACATTTTGCAATTTTTCTAACTTTATTTTCTCAGGCGCGTAACTTTTGATGGGTAGGACTCAGTCAGAGCTATTCGTTTTGGTTTCATCTATTCTTTAATATTAATTTCTGATTGTTTCGAGTTTAAATTTTAAAGGGTATTTGCATCTGCTGAGCTTAAGTTTAAAATGACCTTTACATTTCTTTTGAAAACATATTTTTCGGAAAGTTTTTTCGGTGCATGCTCCCCCCACCATAGAGGATGAGTGGTCTATACTTACCTTTTTAGGAGTGATTAATTTTAACTATGTTTACAGAAAATTTACGTTTAAGCAATTATTCAACTTTATTTCTGCTCTCTTTGCTCTCTTTATCTCTATATCGTATTTATCGTAGAAAATAAAAATTACATTTGTGCATTTTCATAAATCACACTTTACGTTTCCAGCTTTATAATTCAAATCTATGGAAGTATTAACTACTTTTGCTTCTTGAAACTAAAATATAATCTCAGTCATAGCTGTTCGTTTTGGTTTAATCTATTCTTTAATAGTAATTTCTGATTGTTTCGAGTTTAAATTTTAAATGGTAATTGCATCTGCTGAGCTTAAGTTTAAAATGACCTTTACTTTTCTTTTGAAAACATATTTTTCTGAAAGTTTTTTAATTAATTTTTGTTCTTTTTTAACTGCAAAAATTTCATGTTTTTAAAAATTTATTATTAAATAATCAAACAGAAAATTTACAATAACAATTATTAAATTTCTAAATGTCCCAAAATCTCACTTTAAATTTCGAGCTTCCAGGCAAATGTTAACTGCTTTAGCCAGCTGTGCATGCTCCCCCACCATAGAGGATGAGCGGTCTATACTTACCTTTTTATGAGTGATTAATTAGAAGTATGTTTACAGAAAATTTACGTTTAAGCAATTATTCAACTTTATTTCAGCTCTCTTTGCTCTCTTTATCTCTTTATCGTATTTATCGTAGAAAATAAAAATTACATTTGTGCATTTTCATAAATCTCACTTTACGTTTCCAGCTTTATAAGTCAAATCCATGGAAGTATTAACTACTTTTGCTTCTTTAAACTAAAATATAAACTCAGTCATAGCTGTTCGTTTTGGTTTCATCTATTCTTTAATAGTAACTTGCTTTTTCTTCATGGAACTAAAGTATAAGAATAATACTTACCTTTTTAGGAGTGATTAATTAGAAGTATGTTTACAGAAAATTTACGTTTAAGCAATTATTCAACTTTATTTCTGCTCTCTTTGATTTAATGTCGTAGCTCTTTACTTTTCATTTAAAAACATAGTTCTTGGAAAGGTTTTTTTTCCTGGTTTCATTACAGACATTAAATCTCATACATGATTCTATCAATGACATTAAATCTCGCTCCGTATGTAAAATATAATAAAAAAAAAACCCACATATGTCTCATTGATGAATTTTAGAAATAAAAAATTATATATAAAATTAAAAATAATAAGTAACCCTGTTTATTACATTTATAGAACACCCCTCAGTATATTCATGAAGACTATACCTTTCCACAGAGCTTTTGACCATAGTGTTCTCAACCTTTTTAGGATGTATGGAGCGAGTGGGAGCTCACAGAAAGTGAGGAGGAGAATCTTCTAGATACATGTGCAGAGAACGAGAGCATCGAGATCACCCCTGAGGAGGAGGAAGAACTTCTCTGTACATGTAGAGCGGTGGATCTCTTGAGGAGTGGGTCCTCGGTTCGAGTACATAACCCGCGAGTTCGAGTGCGTGAAGATTTATTTGCGGAGGAGATACCCTCTCTCATAAATATTGTGCCAGTGGAGGGGGATCTGTTGAGGAGTGGGTCCGAGGAGACACCCTCTCTCACAAATATTATACCAATGGAGGAGGATGATGAGGTTCAAATAATAGAGCCTCCTGAGGTAGTATACCTAAAAACAGTGATAAATATGGATATTACAATGGAGTAAATATTTGAACATAGATTGTTTGTAAATTTGTTTATTAATAAAATGCATATATATATACAACATTGTCTTTAAATCTTCACTTTAGATTTCTTAATCTTCGAGGTATTGTCAACTGTCGTGAACCACTAATGTTGGTAAATCATTTGGATTCACTGTATATTGATCTTGATTGACTGCAAAGTCATGGTCACATTTTGTGCAGTACAATGTAACTTCACTCTTGTCATGTCTCTTTGTATAGTCAATGATGCTATTTGCATTCATGTTATGAAAATCACGAGTTTCAATCTGTCTATTTGATGCAATATCACATACAATGTTTTCAAATGGTGAATCACATTCCGTCACAGCCAAATAAAAATCAATTGGTTTATAGTCATAGTAGGTAGTGTCATCACAACGATAACGTAGAAACCAAATTGTCTTGTTACCCCAAAAGTTGAGTCGTAGACCAGATTCCTCTTCCCAGAATAATTTAAATCCACGACGATACCAATCTCGTAGAAATAAACTAAAATCTCGTTTGGGATTCTTTCCAATCATAGCGGGGTAAGTATTCTCCCACTGATCACATTTATCCTTGTGACAATTGGAGCACAGGTGACTTCTAGGGTGCGAGTCACACACCTCCTCAAGACATGAATTACATCCTTTAATTTGTACTGCATAGCCTCTATGTAATTTACAAGGATTACATAATTTACACTTTTCACTATAGTCATCAATAATTGTACAATTCTCACATTGATTCCAACTGCCAAGATTGTACATGCACAATGGGCATATAGATAACATTTTTCGGTTTCCGATGTCAACTCACTCACATCTAACACGCAACTGATCTTCCTCGCTCGATAAATTCAATGTGGAGGGAAATGGTGGGAGAGAGGATTAGCTCTTTGACGCTACCTCCTTCGAATGATGGGGGAGCCATCTCCATTGAATCCACTGGCAATATTTTCAAATGTATATCTACAATATGATTCTGCTTTGTTCCAATTAATATATCAATAAATTGACTATATGCATTTGAATCACATTTTAAAAGCTTCATACAATAGTCCAATGGGGGAGAATCACTCCTCATTATATTGTCAAGTGTTCCCTGACAAGAGAATATCCTGCGTTTAAGAGATAACTCGAGAAAATCATCATCTAAAATCAAATGTTTTTCCATAAACACTAGATTTGATCTAATTCTCTCTTTCTCAAATTTATTCATTTTTCAATCCTTTCACTCCAACTGCTGACTCTAGACTGACCCTGATTCGTTAGCCTAACCTGACCAGAAAAGAAAGAGAACATTTTCGATTTCGAAACAATTTTATTGAATAATTACAACAACAACATCAATAATACAGAGCATGTACAATCAGCGATACTGTTTATTGTCCTCAATATGTTTCACCAATGCACTTAAAGCACATTGAAGTCTATTCACATGTGCTATATCAACTTTAGCGGTGAAACATAATTGATCCTCCATTTTAAATTTGCTCAAGGATATCACATATCTTGCATATACTGCATCCCATTCCAGACAAAGCCGTGATCCTTTCGTGATTTCCAACGCAGTGTTTGGTGCTCTTGTACTATTATCATCAACTCCACTATCAACTTCTAATAGGGTAAACATTCCACTCATCGTCATCGTCAACACACACACACAAATATATATCCAAAATGAGTAAAGTCAAAAACTGTTCTTCTTCTTCTTCTCACTCCTTTGAATTCTATTCACAGACTAATAAAACTATAGCAAAAAACCCGTTCCTTATATTCCCACCGCCGCTAATATGTAAGCACGTCTCTGATTGGCTGAGAAGGAAGATGTAACCGACTCGCTGATTGGCTGAGAAGGAAACACGTGATCTAACTGTTTCCGGGAAAGTCATAACATTTGGCAAATTCCTGTTTTTTCATTCTCAGTGAGAAAACCATAAAACAGACATGAATTGCTGTTGACATACATAAATGTGACAAAGTCCCTGTTTTTCAAATTCTCACTGACAAAAACCATTAAACACCCATGAAAACAGACATAAATGTGAGAAAATTCATGTTTTTCAAATTCTCACTGACAAAAACCATTAAACATCCATAATTTGATGTTAACATCCGATAAAAACATCAAATAAATCGAACAACACACATATCCATCCATGAAAACAACCATAAATGTTACAAAATTCATGGTTTTCCAAGTGAGAAAATTCCTGTTTTTTCATTCTCACTGAGAAAACCATAAACCACGTGGTCATGTCACGAGCTCATGACCCCTCTCTACTAACATCATTTTGAGTTTTTACTTTTCTTTCTGTCAATAATTGAAAAAGTCATGTCAAAATTTTATATTATCAGTTTTCATTTTTACTGTGGGGGTTACGGCCTTGATAACGTTTTTAAGCATTCTAGGATTACCAAATTAAAACTAATCCCTCCAAATATTGAACTGAATTTCAGATCTATACGTGACATATATAATTGGTACTTTTATATTTAGCTTTGGCTTATTTGATGTACTGGTATCCGTTTCCTACTAAGATAATCTGTGTGTCAACTCTGTTCGATTAAAAGTTTATTTAGAAGAAAATTCTTGGATCACCATCAGAAAGGACTAACGCAAAGCAAAATATTTCCGGCCCGTGTTGCATTTTTTTCTTTTTTTCTTTTTTTTTTGGTGGGAGGGGGACGATTAGTGCATGTCAACACTTTTAAAAAGATGTTGGTGTGTCTTACCAAGCTTAACTCAGTTGGTGCCCTATAATCTTAAGCCATAGGGAAATAAGGATGAGTGATACTGTTTAGTTTATATGCCATTTATTGAGCGCTAATTTTGAAAAACAAAGTTTTTCCGAGGGAAGTAAAGAGCGAAGTTGAAACTTGAAACCAACACACATTATTGCTTCACAGTCTATCTAGCTTATATTGATAAAAATAGTGCAACTAAAAAAACTGATAATACTCCCTATGTTTGTATGATTAAAGAAAACTAGCAGTTTACTGAAAACGCAAAACAATGTAGGAGTTTTGGTAAAGTAAAAGCAAACCGACTAAGAACACTTTTTGAGAAAAAACAAGAATTTTAGAATTGTTACTTAATTTTTTCGTTTAATTTGTTATCACTTTAGCCAAGGACGGATCCAGGATTTTTATTCGGGGAGGGGGGTTTACTAATTTTTGACTTTTTCGGGGGGGGGGGGGTTACTAATTTTTGACTCAGTTTTCGACTAATTTTACTGATTTTTACCAAGGTTATACTAATTTTCGACTTATTTTCGATTCGGTCAAAAATTTCGGGGGGGGGGGGGGTTCAAACCAGGTACCCCCCCCCTGGATACGGCCTTGACTTTAGCAAAATGAGCTCAGTCCAATGATTTGATTTCGTTTGGTTTTGAAAAGGACATTTCAGGATTAGCTGGTAGACAAATCTGAAGTGAAGCCATCTTGATAGTTTCAGGGCTTTGGACTAGCTTTAGAATTTGTATCATAACTTGAAATTTTTTGTTGTATATAGAGAAATAACCGGATTTCCCGAGTTCATGTTTAGGTTTATTTATTCTTCATTTCGAGTAATAGTAAAGTGTTTTATTTACAATTCAAAATTGCATATTCATCATTATCGGTATTATAGCTTGTGAGACCAAGATGTTATATGATAAATCTATCCATCATTTTTTATAATGTTCATTGACTTTACGGCTATTAAAATAATATTCATTTTTATTTTAAGTTTTAAGGTAATTTTAGTTGTACACTGAACCTTACTGTTATCACAGGTGGTGTAAGACTATGAAAAGTGTTATAGATTTATTTGTTGTTGTTAGGCTACGTACTCACTTTTGACTCCTAAATCAGTAGAAGGGCCTTATTGACTCGTGACCCCACACCATATATGGGCATAGAGTCATTAGGGAGAACACGTGGTTAATGGGGTCAATGACCTAAATTTGATTGCGTAATCAAAGTGTGTCAACAACAACAACATCGACCTTGACATTCGCTGAGAGCGTGCACTTGCAACAACAACAACATCGACCTTGGAACACCTGTGCTGTCGACCTCAATTCACCTATCGTGAATCAATAATTCCCCTTAGAAACAACAAATTAATTCCCCTTTCTTGACAGATCAATCAACCAATGACATCATCAATCAGACTTTAAAAATTTTCGCCTAGAAACGTTTCTCCAGGAATAGATCCAAGTCATTAATGTCATTGCCTCGGAAACAACTCTTTTGGTCGAACTCCAAAGGATATTAATAACCAAAGGCCATGGAAACAATTCTCCAAGAAACATCTTAGCGATGAATTATTTTAGCGCGGGAATCAGGTTTCTTATTAATTTGAAATGTATTAGCGCAGAGATGCCAAAAACAAAAGGAACACGCTGAAATTACGTTTAGGGATTATTTGGGCGAAACCGTTTTAGACAGGCTATGGAACTATTTCGGCGAAACAGTTAGAGACATTTTGAAAGAAGATTTTAGGAAAGGTTTTAGAAGAGAATTTGAGGGTGAAACTCTGTGGTCGTTATAATACACAAGTTCCATTTGAACAGTGTTGTGAGGTCCTCTACCCCAACCCCAAAGGGTTCCGATCCCCCACCCCAACCCCGAAGGAAGCCCCTGGTACTCAAAGGTCCCCCAAGCTCCCAAAGAGCCCCAGCCCCCCAAATGCCCTCCTCAGACCCTCAAAGGCCCTCCTCTGGTCCTCAAAGGGCCCCCGGACCCCCAAATGGCCCCCCGGACCACAGAGGCCCTCCCCTGGTCCTCAAAGGGCCCCCGGACCCCCAAAGGGCCCCCCGGACCCCAAAGACCCTCCCCGGTCCTCAAAGGTCCCCCGAGACCGAAACGCCCCATGGGGCAGGAGAGCACCGCATGGGGCTGCACCTCTGGATGATGCGCCGCGGGTCGGGGGGAAGCACCATCAGAAAGTGACATAGGGATGTACTAAAGGGATTCATTGCAGGGATGTACTACAGGAATGCAGAACAGGGGATGCGGCGCAGGAATGCATTACAGGGATGTACCGCAGGGGATGTACTACAGGGATGTGACACAGGGATGTGCTACTGTAATGCGCTGCAAAAAATAAACTCACAAGTCCACCTATTGACATGGTATCCACCCAATGCCCTCCCCATACCCCCAAAGGCGAGTATGGTTAGGTTAGATTAAGTTAGGTTAGGTTAAGTTAGGTTAGGTTAGCCCATGTACGCTTCACTTAGGTTAGCTTAGGTTAGGTGAGAGACAGGCAAAAAGTTAGGTGTATGATTAGGTTAGGTTAGGTTAGATTAAATTAGGTTAGGTTAAGTTAGGTTAGGCTAGATTAGCCTACGTACGCGCGCGTACGTAGGCTAACCTAGCCTAACCTAACTTAACCTAACCTAATTTAATCTAACCTAACCTAACCTAATCAGACACCTAACTTTTTGCCTGTCTCTCACCTAACCTAAGCTAACCTAAGTGAAGCGTACCTGGGCTAACCTAACCTAACTTAACCTAACCTACCTTAATCTAACCTAACCTAACCATACTCGCCGGAAACGGTTAGGTAAAATACTAATGCGCGCTCATGATAAGTTAACCAAACCAAAATTAAAAAGTGAATTTCCACCATTCAGACTGGTGGGCTGAGACCTCCAAATTGAGCTAGTGGATTTACACCATTCAGGCTGGTGGACTAAGACCCCAATTCTGAGCTAGTGAATTTCCACCGTTCAGGCTGGTGGACTGGGACCCCAATACTGAGCTAGTGGATTTCCACCATTCGGGCTGGTGGACTAAGACCCCAATTTAGGACTAAGACCTAAATTAGGTTAGGTTAAGTTAGGTTAGGCTAGGTTAGCCTACGTACGCGCGCGTACGTCGGCTCACCTAGCCTAACCTAACTTCACCTAACCTAACTTAATCTAACCTAACCTAATCATACACCTAACTTTTTGCCTGTCTCTCACCTATCCTAAGCTAACCAAAGTGAAGCGTACATGGGCTAACCTAACCTAACTTAACCTAACCTACCTTAATCTAACCTAACCTAACCATACTCGCCGGAAAAGGTTAGGTTAACTTATCATGAGCGCTCATGATAAGTTAACCTAACCTAACTTAAACAGTGAAGTTCCACCATTCAGACTGCTGGACTGAGACCCCAATATTGAGCTAGTGGATTTCCACCATTCAGGCTGGTGGACTAAGACCCCAATTCTGAGCTAGTGAATTTCCACCGTTCAGGCTGGTGGACTGGGACCCCAATACTGAGCTAGTGGATTTCCACCATTCGGGCTGGTGGACTAAAACCCCAATTTTCCAACTCTTGCATTTCATGACGGAAATTCAAAATGAACTTCTAAAAAACAAGAGAATGTAACTGTGAGAAGGTAAAGCACAACAAGTCACTACTGAAATATTCCAACTCTTACATTTCTCGACAGAAATTCAAAATTAAATTTGGAAAATTAATACAATTTAACTGTGATATTTTTTTTGTTTTTTTTTTTGTGTGTGTGTATTTTATTTCTGTAGAGTTTTTTATTTTACGTGTGTCAGATAAATAGTGCTAGTTGTTGTTATTTTTTGTTTTTGTTTTTTTTTATTTGTGTTTGATTTTGTTTTAGTTTTTGTGTTTGTAATTTTTTGTGTGCATGTAAGTTTTTGTGTGCATGTAAGTTTTTGCGTGTGGGTGTAAGTTTTTGTGTGTGTGTGTGTAAGTTTTTGTGTGTCTAAGCTTTTGTGTGTGTATGTTTTGACGTGGGTGTGTAAGTTTTTGTGTGTGTGTGTAAGTTTTTGAGTGAATGTAAGTTTTCGTGTGAAGGTGTTAGTGTGTGTGTGTGTGTGTGTAATTTTTTGTGTGTGTGTAAGTTTTTGTGTGTGTGTGTGTAAGTTTTTGTGCGTGTGTGTAAGTTTTTGTGTGTGTGTGAGTTTTTGTGTGCATGTAAGTTTTTGTGTGCATGTAAGTTTTTTCTTGTGTGTGTAAGTTTTTGTGTGTGTGTGTAAGTTTGTGTTTGTATTAGCTTGTGTTTTTGTGATTTAATTTTTGTGTGTGTTTGTATTAGTTTGTTTGTGTTTTTTTTTTTGTTTGTTTTTTTTGTGTGTGTGTGTAATTTTGTGTGTGTGTGGTTTTTTTTTTGTTTGTGTTTTTTTTTGTGTGTGTAATTTTTTTCGTTTGTTTGTTAGTTTTATTGTGTGTGTGTGTTTTCGTGTGTGTGTGTGTAAGTTTTGTGTGTGTGTGTGTGTGTGTGTTTGTAAGTTTTTGTGTGTGTGTGTGTGTGAGTTTTTGTTGTGTTCATGTGTAAGTTTTTGTGTGTGTGTGTGTGTGTGTGTGTTTGTTTTATTTTGTTTGTGTGTGTTAGTTTTTGCGTGTATTTGTTTTTTTTCGTGTGTGTGTGTGTGTGAGTTTTTTGTGTGTGTGTTTTTTTGTAAGTTTTTGTGTGAATTTAAGTTTTTGTTTGAATGTAATTTTTATTGTGAATGTGTAATTTTTTGTGTGTGTGTGTGTTGTGTAAGTTTTTGTGTGTGTGTAAGTTTTTGTGTGTGTGTGTAAGTTTTTGTGCGTGTGTGTAAGTTTTGTGTGTGTGTGTGTAAGTTTTTTTGTGCATGTAAGTTTTTGTGTGCATGTAAGTTTTTGCATGTGGGTGTAAGTTTTTGTGTGTGTGTGTAAGTTTTTGTGTGTATAAGATTTTGTGTGTTGTTGTAATTTTTTGTTTTTTTTTGTTTGTTTTTTTTTGTTTTTGTGTGTGTGTAAGTTTTGTTTTTTTGTTTTTGTGTGTAAGTTTTTGTGTGTGTGTTTGTGAATTTTTGTTGTGTTCATGTGTAAGTTTTTGTGTGTGTGTGTGTGTGTGTGTGTGTGTGTGTGTGTAAGTTTTCGTGTGTGTGTGTGTGTGAGTTTTGTGTGTGTGTGTGTAAGTTTTTGTGTGCACGTAAGTTTTTGTGTGCATGTAAGTTTTCGTGTGCATGTGTAATTTTTTGTGTGTGTGTGTGTGTGTGTAAGTTTTGGCGTGTGTGTGTAAATTTTCGTGTGTGTGTGTGTGTGAGTTTTGTGTGTGTGTGTGTGTGTGTGTGTGTGTGTAAGTTTTTGTGTGCATGTAAGTTTTTGTGTGCATGTAAGTTTTCGTGTGCATGTGTAAGTTTTGTGTGTGTGTGTGTGTGTAAGTCTTTGTGTGTGTGTAAGTTCTGGCGTGTGTGTGTAAGTTTTCGTGTGTGTGTGTAAGTTTTCATGTGTGTGTGTCTGTGTGTGTGTGTGTGTGTGTAAGTCTTCGTGTGTGTGTGTAAGTTTTCGTGTGTGTGTGTGTGTAAGTTTTTGTGTGTGCGTGTAAGTTTTTGCGCGTGTGTGTAAGTTTTTGTGTGCATGTAAGTTTTTATGTGCATGTAAGTTTTCGTGTGCATGTGTAAGTTTTTGTGTGTGTGTGTGTGTAAGTTTTCGTGTGTGTGTGTAAGTTTTTGTGTGTGTGTAAGTTTTTGTGCGTGTGTGTAAGTTTTAGTGTGTGTGTAAGTTTTTGTGTGCTTGTAAGTTTTTATGTGCGTGTATGTTTTTGCGTGTGGGCGTTAGTTTCTTTGTGTGTGTGCGTGTTAATGTTTTTAGATGTATAATCTTTTGTTTGTGTAAGTGTTGACGTGTGTGTGTGTAAGTTTTCGTGTGTGTGTGTGTGTGTAATTGTTTGAGTGCTTTTATTTTATCATGTTAATGTTTCAGTATGTTCTTGTTTTAGTTTGTTTGTTTGCAAGTTTTTGATTGTGTGTAAGTTTGTTTGTGTGTGTGTTAGTTTTTGTGTGTGTGTGTAAGTTCTTGTGCGTGTGTGTAAGTTTTTGCTTGCATGTAAGTTTTTGTGTGCATGTAAGTTTTTGCGTTTGGTTGTATTTTTTTGTGTGTGCGTTTTATTTTTTGTGTGTCTAAGCTTTTGTGTGTGTGTGTTATTTTTTTGTTTGTGTGTGTAATTTTGTGTGTGTTTGTGTGTGTGTGTGTATTTTTTTTTTTGTTTAAGTTTTTTTTTTTTGTGTGTGTGTGTATTTTTGTGTGTGTGTGTGTGTGTGTGTGTGTGTATGTTTTTTTATGTTTAAGTTTTTTGCGTGTGTGTGTAAGTTTTAGTGTGTGTGCGTGTAAGTTTTGTGTGTGTGTGTGTTTGTAAGTTTTTTTTGTGTGTGTGTGTGTGTGTGTTTAAGTTTTTGTGTGTGTTTAAGTTTTGGAATGTGTGTGTGTGTTTTCGTGTGTTTGTTTGTGTAAGTTTTGTGTGTGTGTGTGTGTGTGTAAGTTTTTGTGTGCATGTAAGTTTTTGTGTGCATTTTAGTTTTCGCGTGCTTGTGTTAGTTTTTGTGTGTGTGTGTGTGTGTGTGTAAGTTTGTGTGTGTGTTTGTTTTGTCATGTGTGTTTATTTTTTCGTGTGTGTGTGTGTGTAATTTTTGTGTGTGTGTGTGTGTGTATTGGTTTTTTCGGTGTTTGTTGAGTTTTTTTTGTGTTCAATCTTAAGAGGTTGTGTGTGTGTGTGTGTGTGTGTAATTTTTTGTGTGTGTGTAATTTTTGGCGTGGTTGTTTATTTCGGCGTTTGTGTGTGTGTTAGTTTTGTTTGTGTGTGTGTGTGTGTGAGTTTTTTTGTGTGTGTGTGTGAGTTTTTGTGTTCATGTTTAAGTTTTTTTGTATATATGTGTGTTTGTGTGTTTTTTTTTTTTTGTGTGTTTAAGTTTTGGAGTGTGTGTGTGAGTTTTAGTGTGTGTGTGTGTTTGATTTTTGTGAGTGTGTGTGTGTGTTTGTTTGTGTGTGTATGTAAGTTTTTGTGTGCATGTATGTTTTCGTGTGCTTGTGTCAGTTTTTGTGTGTGTGTGTGTGTGTGTAAGTTTGTGTGTGTGTGTGTGTGTAAGTTTTGGCGTGTGTGTGTGTTAGTTTTTGCGTGTGTTTGTAATTTTTAATGTGTGTGTGTGTGTAAGTTTTGGTGTGTGTGTGTAAGTTTTCATGTGTGCGTGTGTGTAAGTTGTTGTGTGTGTGTTTGTTTTTGTGTGGATTTTATTTTTTGGGTGGTTTTTTGTTTGTGCGTGTTTGTCTTAGTTTTTTTGTGTGTGTGTGTAAGTTTTTGTGTGTCTAAGCTTTTGTGTGTGGATGTAAGTTTTTTTTGTGTGTGTGTAAGTTGTGTGTGTGTGTGTGTGTGTGTAAGTTTTTGTGTGTGTAAGTTTTTTGTGTGTGTGTGTGTATATAAGTTTTTGTGTGCATGTAAGTTTGCGTGAGTATGTGTAAGTTTTTTTGTGTGTGTGTGTGTGTGTGTGTATGTTTTTGTGTGTGTGTGTATTATTTTTCTCTTCTTATTTTTTGTTCGTGTGTGTGTGTGTGTAATTGTTTGTGTGTGTGTGTAATTTTTTGTGCGTGTGTGTAAGTTTTTGTGTGTGTGTTTGTTTTTGTGTGTGTGTGAGTTTTGGTGTGTGTGTGTGTGTTTTCTTGTGTGTGTGTGTGTGTAATTTTTGTGTGTGTGTGTGTGTAAGTTTTTGTGTGCATGTAAGTTTTTGTGTGAAATTAAGTTTTCGTGTGCATTTGTAAGTATTTGTGTGTGTGTGTGTGTGTAATTTTTTGTGTGTGTGTGTGTAAGTTTGGGCGTGTGTGTGTATGGTGTCGTGTGTGTGTGTGTAATTTTTCGTGTGTGTGTGTGTAATTTTTTGTGTGTGTGTGTGTGTAAGTTTTTGTGTGTGTGTTTAAGTTTTTGTGTGCATGTATGGGGACCGGAGGAGGGCCTTTGGGGCCCAGGGAGGGCGTTTGGGGATCAAGGGCCCTTGAGGATTGGGTGGTCTTTTGGGGGCCCAGGGGACCTTTGGGGACCGGGGGAGGACCTTTGGGGGGTCGGGGGGACCCTTGGGGGCCGGTTGGCCCTTTGGGAGCCCGGGGGCCTTTGAGGACCAGGGGAGGGCCTTTGGGGGTCTGAGGAGGGCGTTTGGGGGATAACATTTCGAAATTTTTACTTTTTAGTTTACTTTTTGCGGCGCATCCCTGCGGTGCATTCCTGCGGCGCATCCCTGCGGCCCATCCCTGCGGCGCATCCCTGCGGTGCATCCCCTGCGGCGCATCCCCTGCGGCGCATCCCTGCGGCGCATCCCTGCGGCACATCCCTGCGGCGCATCCCCTGCGGCGCATCCCCTGCGGCGCATCCCTGCAGCGCATCCCGGCGGCGCTTCCCCCGACCCGCGGCGCATCCCCCTGCGGCGCATCCCCATGTGGCGCATTCCTGCCCCGCGGCACTTCTCGGGCCCGGGGGACCTTTGAGGACTGGGAGGGTCTTTGGGGTCCGGGGTGCCCTTTGGGGGTCCGGGGGCCCTTTGAGGACCAGAGGAGGGCCTCGGGGGTCCGGGGTGCCCTTTGGGGGTCCGGGGGCCCTTTGAGGACCAGAGGAGGGCCTTTGAGGGTCTGAGGAGGGCGTTTGGGGGGCTGGGGCTCTTTGGGAGCTTGGGGGACCTTTGAGTACCGGGGGCTTCCTTCGGGGTTGGGGTGGGGGATCGGAACCCTTTGGGGTTGGGGTAGAGGACCTCACAACACTGTTCAAATGGAACTTGTGTATTATAACGACCACAGAGTTTCACCCTCAAATTCTCTTCTAAAACCTTTCCTAAAATCTTCTTTCAAAATGTCTCTAACTGTTTCGCCGAAATAGTTCCATAGCCTGTCTAAAACGGTTTCGCCCAAATAATCCCTAAACGTAATTTCAGCGTGTTCCTTTTGTTTTTGCCATCTCTGCGCTAATGCATTTCAAATTAATAAGAAACCTGATTCCCGCGCTAAAATAATTCATCGCTAAGATGTTTCTTGGAGAATTGTTTCCTTGGCCTTTGGTTATTAATATCCTTTGGAGTTCGACCAAAAGAGTTGTTTCCGAGGCAATGACATTAATGACTTGGATCTATTCCGGGAGAATCGTTTCTAGGCGAAAATTTTTAAAGTCTGACAGATGATGTCATTGGTTGATTGATCTGTCAAGAAAGGGGAATTAATTTGTTGTTTCTAAGGGGAATTATTGATTCACGATAGGTGAATTGAGGTCGACAGCACAGGTGTTCCAAGGTCGATGTTGTTGTTGTTGCAAGTGCACGCTCTCAGCGAATGTCAAGGTCGATGTTGTTGTTGTTGACACACTTTGATTACGCAATCAAATTTAGGTCATTGACCCCATTAACCACGTGTTCTCCCTAATGACTCTATGCCCTTATATGGTGTGGGGTCACGAGTCAATAAGGCCCTTCTAGTTAAATCCATATTCCTGTTATTCATACTGGCCTTTGGGTGTTTTCAGTACAGTGCTAATTTTCAAAAATCAAACAAACATGGGACAATATTATCAGTTAGTTTAGCCGCGCTTCTTTTATCAATCTATGCTAGACAGACTGTGAAGTAACAATATTTGTTGCTAAGACTGCCATGATATTTCTTCTGGTGAGGGGGGTGGTCCCCTCATATACAGAATAATTTCTATTCGTCTTAAGTTTTAATCTTGCTACTTACTCCCAGTTGAATTTCTTTTATCGAATATGTGATGGTTTTTCAACTAATGCCAGGAAATCCCCCCCCCCTTCGTGTAAAATATCCCCTTGAAAGTCCCCCCGGAAACTTTCGTTCCCATAGAAAACTCTTCCTGTTGAAAATCCCCCTGGCAAAAATCCCACGCTAAAAATATGTCCAAATATTTCCCAATAACAAATACTGTGCTATATGCGAAAAATGTGAAAATTGAGTAGCTTACAACCATTTCTTCGGAGACTATGAAAACCAAAAGGAACAATGAATTGCCAAATCTGAATAACTTGATTTAATTATTTCTTTCCTGAAATAATAGAAGAAAATGTAAAAAAAGAGAAACTATTTTTTGTCCAGAAACTATCGGAAAAAAAATCCAGCTTAAAATCGCTCAAATTTTGGTGGTTAATCGTAATTTTTTGGCGTAACAGGAAAAAACAATTTTGGCTACGAACTACCGTAGTCATCTTTAACAAAGATAGGTTCTTTACGTAATCCTATAGAAGGCACAAAACCACGATTGCAAAAAAAATCACTTTAAGGACTTGAAGCTTTGGCGTCCTAATTTAAAGTCCAAGGTCTACCAACTAAACTAAGAAAAAGTCAAACTTTAGTGTAAACAGCGAGGTACTGAGGAGAGATAGCCCACTAATATACGAAGTAATTTCTGTTCGTTTTAAGTTTTAATGTTGCTCCAATTTGATAGTTGTTCGAATAATCACGGAAAATCAAGCTTCCCTCCATGGAAAATCCCCCCACAGACCCACAGAAAATTCCTCAAAGTAAAGCTCTGCTCAGGTAGAATACCCCCACCCACCCATCTGGAAAATACCCCCCGGACAATTCCATCCTCGCTGACAATCCTCTAGGAAATTTATCGCAGACGTTTCCAGATCACTTCGGAAATCCCCCTGTTCTCACACTCTCTGAAAATCAATAAACTCCACGGAACTGCTACACCACGACGACATTTAACCATGCAGTTAACACGGTAATATGTTACCATATCTTCAAAGTATAGATAAACAATCCATTTAGAACATCATAATCTCGTACCTGCTATATCTAAACTAATTTCTCGATGTAAACAATTTGTCATGTCTAAGTTTTTGAAGCTGTATATATGTTCGTGTGTGTCTAGTGTACATATAATAATAATAATACTTTTATTTTCCCTCAGGATACACTATGAGGAGTACATTCAAAATAAATCGAAATTAATAATAAATTAAATATGATAATTTTTTTATTATATAGGATTGGCTTCATGGCCTGCGTTCAATAACACACAATGTTAAAGCTTACAATATTTCACCAAGCTTGATACTAAAAAAACAGTAAGTACTTTGAACAAAATGGCTCGTGGTATGTGCATGTGCCTGACTTTCTAATTGTCTAATGCATGATAATAAATTGCATGGTGATTGATTGACTGGACTGGAGCTGATGCGACCTGAGGAATTCTGTATGAGGGAGGGATAAAACCCAAAATCTGGTCAGGGGAAAAGACTTTACACTCATTGGGCCGTAGGACCAACACTTCGTTGGTCCATTGGACTGAGCTCATTGTGCTAAAGTCTTTAGCACAATGAGCTCAGTCCAATGATTTGATTTTGTTTGGTTCTGAAAAGGACATTTCAGGATTAGCTGGTAGACAAATCTGAAGTGACTGGAGCTGATGCGGCCTGAGGAATTCTGTAAGAGGGAGGGATAAAACCCAAAATCTGGCCAGGAGAAAAGACTTTACACTCATTGGGCCGTAGGACCAACACTTCGTTGGTCAATTGGACTGAGCTCATTGTGCTAAAGTGTTTAGCACAATGAGCTCAGTCCAATGATTTGATTTCGTTTGGTTCTGAAAAGGACATTTCAGGATTAGCTGGTAGACAAATCTGAAGTGACGCCATCTTGATAGTTTCAGGGCTTTGGACTAGCTTTAGAATTTGTATCATAACTTGAAAATTTTTGTTGTATATAGAGAAATAACCGGCCTGAGGAATTCTGTAAGAGGGAGAGATAAAACCCAAAATTTGGTCAGGGGAAAAGACTTTACACTCATTGGGCCGTAGGACCAACACTTCGTTGGTTATTTTTTCTAGACCGACCATCTCAGCTTATTACTAGAAAGTAGTAAGGGTCTAAACTCCGTGGTTGTTTACAGAAAGTGTGGACATTAGGCTGGATTGTTGAATATGATATTACACTTCAAGAAGATACGAATAATTTTTGTCGGGGACCAAAAAGGATTGTTATTGTTAGTACTTCAGCCAGAGGAATGGGGGAGTTGAAATGGAGTTCTATAGTCATGTTTCATAAGACAATCGGAAATTATGCAGCCAACCTTTCTTTCCCTCAAGCCTTGTTTCTGCTTTCGATGAGACGGCAATGTTCTAGAAGGAAAGCGGTCAGGGACCACTTTCAAATGGAACTTGAACTAAAATCAAAAAGTGCTCAAGATATGCGGCGGTTGATGCTCATTTTTGCTGCCATATCCCGAAGAAATCCAATTAGAAATTTGAGATGAACATTGTTTTAACAATAGGAAGAAGGTCCAATAGTTTAAGCCTCCATGGGTGACATGATCCCCCACAGCCCTTGGGGCAAGGGATTTATGGAAGTTATCTATTGTTTACATTTAGGTTTTATCAATCGGAGGGGGCAGGTTTAATCCTGGGTCTTCAAAAAGGCTAAGGGGATTAACATGAAGCTTTCAGGCAATGATGAGGGGGATGTTGAACAAAATCAAAACAAATGATTTATATACATTCTGTCAAAAGGGCGTATCAGTAACATCTTAGGCTTAAGCATTCAGTTAAAACTTTCAGGACATATTGAGGGGGATGTTGAACTAACCAAAAGACACAATGTGCATGCTACTATTATTATTATTATTATTATTATTAGAATTATTATTATTATTATTATTATTACTACTACTACTATTACTATTGCAACTGTGAGTGCTTGCAACGGCGAATACTTATGACTGAGATTGGGACTGCTTAGGACTGCGGCTGTGACTAATTGCGACTGTGACTTCTTTTGAGTTGATATATAACCTAAATTCTAGGACAGTATCAAAATTTTTATTGCTACAATAAACTAAGAACAACAGAGGACTAAGTACACCTCCTTGGAGAAGGCCTAAATCAGGTTTGGTTCGAACATCAGATTTGATATTTCCGATTTTAACTTCTATATTCCTATTTATAAGGTAACCCCTAATCCCGCAGATAATTTTCTTTTATAGATTAAACTTAGCTAGCTTTAAAATCAACATACCAATATCTACTCTATCAAAAGCTCCTTCATTTCTAAAAATGTTACTTATGTCTCCTTACGATGTTTGGAGCCCGTTTTTATTCAGTGCTTCATCCAAAAAAGGGCATCTGCTATGCTTCTTTGAAGTAAAAACCCAAAAGTTTAAGGTTGAAGATGGCTAAGGATGTTAGGGAGGATCTTGGCTTTTATTAAAGCCAATAATGTTCCATTAGCATGCAAAGGCAAGACATAAATGAGATTGGTCTAGGATGCCACTTCTTTTGGGGTTGTTCCTGGTTTTAACATTGGAATTATTGTAGCCATTTTCCACTGATCAGTTACATTGCCAGCTTCAAGTGTATTGTGAAATAATGTTGTTACAGCAACCAATAACTTCTGAGACATATTTTTTAACTTTAGGTTATAAATCCTGTCTGGACCTGTCGCCACTGATTTTAACATTTTTATCTTGTTTTCAACTTCTTCTGGTGCAATAGTGCTAACAACATTTTTCCCTTGGTCTCTAGACACATATTCTGAGGTTGTACACTTGGAAAACGGCAATTAAGATCTTCTGGCAAAAGATGATTTAAAAATAAGCCCAATTTATCTTTGGCATCGGTCAATGGCCTTCCATTTTGCATCAGGATTGGAGGGATTGTCAGACCCCTCTTTTTTACTCCAAATATATTGAAACGCCTCCACAAGTCCCTAGTGGACGTGTCCTTCTTTAATTTATCTTCCACAGGGGTTACGCATCCTGATTTAAATAAAATTCAAATAGGGATAAAATCCTTTTAATAGACATCGATAAATTTCACAAAAACGCTAGATATTTAAGTCACATATGTAGTGAGCGTCATCAGTAGTTATACTTAGTAGTAAATATCTACGCCCTCCTGATTTTGTCTCATTTTGAAGTGTTTTTTTTTTTCCAAATATTGCTTGTGTTTTATTCATTTCTATTCTATTTAATTAGTGACGGGTTTCCCTGCAGTTTGTTTCTAGTTTTTTCTCTTTTCTATGTGTGTCTTCTGGCATTTAGCATTCCATCCTGGAAGAGAATTTCAAACATTTTTCTTATGTTTCCTATATCCAAATATTTTTTTCCAACTTGCAGCACAATAAGTGCTGCAAGTTGTTTAACATTCATATTTGTAATGTCAACGGCATCATCCAATGACCTATCCACCTCAATTCTCCATTTTGGTCCTAATTCCTTTTTAAAATTCCACCATTTTATTTATTGAGTTTCTTGCTTTTGGAGGATATTGAGGGTTGGTAGAATAGCAAGTGATATGAAGTAAAAACGTCTGGTATTTATTTGCAGATCAAAAGTTGTGCATAGGTTTGCGGAAGCTAGCGTTAGATCTATGGTTAATGTATTTCCATTTCGACTGTTTAGTCTAGTTCCTAGATCCTTTGCGGTTAGCAGTCATAAATAAAAAGCAGGGCTGGCTATAATATTTATTAGGTCGTTTGATCTTGAATCTGGGGTGGATACTGAGTCCCATATTTGATTATGTAGATTAAAGTCTCCAGCTCAAGTCACTTTACCAGTATTGTTATTAAGGCACTTTTTAAATTGGGCTACATAAAGATCATCTGACTCCTTACCCACTTACTCCCACCATTATTTACTCGTGCCATTTAAACATTTTTGCCTCTCAGTTACTCGGACTATCTGTCCTGTCTTTTTTCTACAGTTAGCCATGTAATGATGAAAATCAAAATACTTGATTTTCAATTCAAAATCCATTGATTTTGAATTGAAAATAAAATATTTTGCAGTAGGACATGGCTAATTGTAGAAAAAGGACAGGACAAATAGTCCGAGTAATTGAGAGGCAAAAATGTTTAAATGGCACGAGTAAATGGCGGGAGTTGGTATGACTCTCTTATTGGACAAATACTTGTGTGTTAGTTTTTGGAAAGGCACACTGAATGATTGGATTTAAAGATAAATTCAATCATTATCGGTGGTTTTAACCTTTATAGCCCCACCATCATTTCTACCATTAATCTCTGGTTCAATAATATAGGGAATGTGGTCTTTTATAAGCCTGATTAGACCCCCACCATGGTCCTCTTTTCGGTCCCACCGTGGAGTATTATAGCCTTTAAATTTAGGAGTTATCTTATGTGGAGTCAGGTAAATTTCTTGCAGGGCTATAATATCTGTTTTGGTCCTTATTATTAAATTTCTAAGCTTGAATTTCTAATTTCTAGAACTTTGATATATCCTGATCCCCTTGCATTTAGTTGAAGAGTTTTCATATGGTTTCTGTTTTGTCTTAGCTGTTTCTGTTTTTCTCTGTCTAGGAACTAAATCTTCTTAATCAGTTTTTAATTCTGATCCTGACTGTTCTGTCTCCTCCTCTTCTTCCCCTGTTAGTTGCTACATCATGTTTTTAGTAAGGGCCTACCTTCTGGATCAGTAAATTTCTCTTTCATAATTATTTAGCATAATCTTGTAACTAGTTTTGTTAATTCGTTGACTGATTCAGATAGTATTTTTATTTCTGCTGCCTGTTGATTGCAGCAGTTGGTACAGGTTTGTCTGCCTTGCATAATATTTTCATTAGGTTCTGTTTTATCGACTATCCCACTGGCAGCTACTTGAATGTATGATAGTACGATATTTGTGCGTAACGTTTCTGCCAATTCTTTGTTCATGATACACTCTTGTCTATTTTCTGTATGTACATTTTGATAATTTGAGCATCTTTTTTGGGAGCTGCCTGATTTCTTTCCGGGCAAAAATGTCGTCAGATGAGGTGTCCTCTGGGGTAGGCATTACTCAGTAAAGAACGATTTGGCCTCTATGTTCTGTTTTTATTTGTTGTTTTTTTTCTTCGACCACTTCGTATGACCGGGGTTGCCGAAGTAATTACAAAAGCATGATCTCATTTTTTTTCTATTCAACACCTTCAAAAACGGTGTTTCCTAAGCCTACCATGACAGTTGCACCCCACTCACCCTTTTAAAGGGATCAGGTATTACCCAAGGCTATACACAAAACTAGTGGATGTATAGATTTAGCTGGAAGGAGCTCTTATGATATGAATATCACATTTTTTGGATGTTATAAAGCAAAAACTCTGCTATTATAGTATTTTGTATGATGTTTTCTATATAACCTAGGGCTATATCTTGTCCAATTAGATGGAGGGTGGAACGAAATGGTCATTTTACAGAAGATTATAGCTGGAAAGAATGTCGAAGGAAGAATTGAATGGTGCAACTTTTTGTTACTACAGTGGTTCTTTCTCTTACGAACTGTTCATGCAGGATTACCATAATCCTCCCTAAAATGATAATTCCATCCCCACCCCACCAAATCGGCCCAAATAATCTGATGCATTAGTGATGCAATGGTTTCATTCACACAGGTTTCTGTCTAATACTTAAGTAACTTTACAAAAATTTACTTAAGTAACTATCCCATAAGTTGGGCTTGAGTCACCCCTTAACAAATATACAGCGGGGAATAAAAATTTTCTATTTTCTTATTTAAAGTACGTAAACTTCTGAAATGAAAACTAAGCAACTGAAAAATGACGCATTAGCTGAAAAAATATGAAAAAAAACTTGATTATAATAGGGCATGAATTAAGTCCGTACGTTTTCACAGACTAGAGAATCAGTATACGAATGAAAATCAATCCCCCCCCCCCTGCCTAGGATTTCCTTGTGAATATCAAAATTTTTTTCTCCTAAATGTTTGTTTATTTTTGTGTCTAAATTTATACTGAGACTATTGCTATGACATTTATGTTACGTAAAGAGTAATTTTTTTTTTTTACATAATGTCTAACAAATGCACGATTATTTGTTACCTCCCATTTATTCTTTTTCATGATAATTATTAATTCCTCCAGAATCTTTCTCTCTGCTCATAATATCTACATGGCATGTATATTAACTCCCCTGGCCATAAGTTGTAGGAGTTATTAAATATAACGACTTTAAGGCATTTGCATTTATTTTTTGAGCGTTTATAAAAAAAAAATTAAGACTCAATTTCAGTGAATATTTAATTTTTCAGAATTATCGTAAAATTTTCTATTTGCATGCTCTCAGACCTGGCAAGAAGGATTGCGTGCAGTAACAAACAAAAATAAGTGTAACAACACATGTGCGTCTACCAATCTCATGAAACAGTAAAGAAAATCTTCTATTTTGCACTTAGATTTCGTGTTACCTCGCTTTTAAGCTTTTTTTGCATCTTCCAACAGAGATTGCTACTAATGCCATTGCTGTTCCCATTGCTGCTACTACCACCAACTCTTTGTTATAGGCCACCCTGGCTTTCTGCTTAAAAGTAGTTAAAACGGAAAATACATTTATACGGGTAAGCCTTTTGTTAAGGACAATGACGTTCAATAAAAGAAATGTCTTTATTCAAGAATTTAACCATTTTTCTAATTTTCTTTTCATTTTACTACTGCCACTACTACAAAATTAGCATACCGACCCGCCATCTGAAGTGAAAACGCTTATGAGGATATCTGTTCCATGAAGTACTCAAATGTTGACCGTCTCCCAGAAAATCTCTAAGCATTTCAGCTCATTCGTTATAATGTCATTCAAGCCTAAAATTGGACTTTCAGTCTTCATCTCTAAATTTTCTTTTTTTTTTACACATACTGTCTTTGTCAGTATGAAAACCACTAAAGCATCTTTTTCGTGATGCTCACACTGAGTGTGGTAGCACCATTTTGTTCGTAATAAAACTGTGTTTGGCACCTCGTCGCCAAGCTTTATACTTAAAATAAAATCATTGCTACTAATTCCTCTCAAAAACTTTCCTTCTGTTATTTATTTCAATTGTATGCAACATTTGACTTGTGTGTCTGTTTATTTATATCGTCTTGAGGACTAGTTAAAAATAACTTACTAGCTTACTACTAAACTTACTAGTTAAAAATAAATCGTATAAATAGTAAGGTAAGTTAGTAACGATCTACAAGGACTTGGTTATTGTACATCTGTAAGAAATTTCCAAGCAACATAAGGTATCTTATCACATTTTACAAGCTGAGTGAACACGAAATACTTGGATCATAGGTCCAACTTTTGCGTTTTGTCTTTTAGCCCTTTACTGTCCGATTTATTGCTACTTATAGCCTATTTGTTTTATTCGCCTTCTCAAATTATGCTCATGAGTTGCACGATGTGCTTTACTGATTGTGCGAATAAATTAGGTATTATCTAATTTCATTCTCCTGTGCTTCCGGCATTTTTGCATATTGTATGTTTGTTTTTCTCTTAGTGTGTAGTTTTGTATCATGCCTTAACCATTATATTATTATGACGGGCGGAAGCTACCGCTATCACCTAACCACTTGGCTTGGGTGCAGATTTGCATTATATTTACGTACATCTCCGCTGCCAAAAAGGTGATCGCAGCTTTGGCTTGGTCCGGTTTAATGTTGTGGTGTTTTTATTTATATTTATGCGTTTTTGCTTAGTAAAGTATGCAATCGAAATTCTAGAGTGTGGGTGTATTCAACTCTCTCCCTTTTCTCAATAATACTCCCTTTTCCCTTGTTTGGCAAAGCATTTCCTAGGATTTTGATTTGACCCCCCAAATGTCGAAAGTGATTTCATTTGATTATCCCCAAATCAGAGGCAACGCTATAGCGTTGCCTATAGTAAAGGCCATACGGCTCTAATGTTTTATTATTATTCATTTATTTATTTATGATTTTTTTTTTCCAGAGGCACTTCATATGGAAGGGGTAGTCGTAGCAACTTCAAAGGTGGCTCATTCGATCGGAAATCAAGAGTTCTAGTGTCCTTTTTAATAGTCGAAAGTGATTGGAGGGCAACTAGCCCCCCACGCCCATCATTCTCCAAAACACATCCAATCAAAATTTTGAGATAGTCATTTTGTTCAGCTTCGTCGATTTCCACATTCAAAATAAGTTTTTGAGGAGGACACTCCCCCACAACCCTCAGCACAAGGGTTGTAATTTATGCCCAGGGGACATATAAGGTTTTTATCGAAGGCGTTGTTGTAGGAACTTCAAAAAAGGCTCATTCGATTGGAAATTCAAAGGGCTAGTGCCCATTTTAATAGTCAAAAATGATTGGAAGGCAGTTAGCCCCCCTCAACGCCCATCATTCCCCCAAACACGTCCAATCAAAATTTTGAGATAGCCATTTTGTTCAGCGTAGTTGTTTTCCAGATAGAAAATTGTTTTTTGAGGAGGACACTCCCCTAATATCCTCGGGAGAAGAGTTTAAAGTTAGGTCCTGGGAGAATAGATGGTTTTTACAAAACGTTTTGCCGTAGAAACTTCAAAAAAGGCTAGTTTAACAGGAAATTCAGGTTGCTATTATACTTTTTAATAGTCGAAAGCGATTGGAGGGCGACTAACCCCTCTCTCATGCACACCATATCCCTAAACATCTCCGATCAACACTTTAAGATAGCCATTTTACTATACGTAGTTTTAAGTTCTTGAAATTAGGTCTTTGAGGATGACAACTCCCTCACAGCCCTCAGGGCAAGGGTTGAAAGTTGTGCCCTGGGGGCATATAAGGTTTTGCATAGACACCGTTGTCGTAGAAACTTCAGAAAGGGCTCATTCGATTGTAAATTTAAATGGCTAGTTCCCTTTTTAATAGTCGAAAATGATTCTAAGGCAAAAGACACCCCTTCCAAGCCCACCATTTCCCCAAACACAACCAATCAAAATTTTGATATAGCCATTTTGTTCAACGTAGTTTAAAGTTCTGGAAATCATATGTTCAAGCAAGAGACTCCCCTCAGGGACAAGGGTCATAAGTTTTACCCTGGGGGCATATATGGTTTTTATGGAAGAAATGCTCGTATAAACTTCAGAGAGGGCTCATTTGATTGGAAGTTGAAAGTCCTAGTTCACTTTCTAAGCATCAAAAGATATTGGAGGGTAATCAGCCCCCCCCCCTCAAACCCTTTTTTTCTCAAATACATTGAATAAAAATTTTAAAATAGCTATTTTGTTAAAAATAGTTCAAAGATCATATAACAAAAATTCCGGTGTCGACATACCCCCCAGGACCCGGGTGCAGGCGTTGAAAGTTCTGCGCTGGGGGTATATATGGTTCTTATGGAAGGGATGCTCGTATTAACTTCAAAGAGGGATTATTTGATTGGAAATTGAAAGTTCTAATTCACTTTTTAAGAGTCAAAAGATATTGGAAGGCACCTAGCCTCCCCCCCCCTCCACGCCCTTTTTCCTCAAACCCATCCGATGAGGACTTTGAGATAGCTTTTTTTCAATAGTTTAAAGACCATATAACGAAAGCTCAGGGGTCAACACAGCCCCCCAGGGCCCGAGGGTAGGTGTTGTAAGTTGTACCCTGGGGGAATATATGGTTCTTATTAAAGGGATGCTCGTAAAAAATTCAGAGATGGCTCATATAATTGGAAATTGCAAGTTCTAGTTCAGCTTTTTAGAGTCAATAACGATTGGAGGGCAACTAGCCCCCCCACGCCCCTTTTTCCCCAAATGCGTCCAGTAAAAATTTTGAGATAGCCATTAAGTTAAAAATTGCTCAAAAGTCAGATAACAAAAAAATCAGGTGTCGTCACAATTCCTCAGGGCCCGGGGGCAGGCGTTGTAAGTTATGCCCTGGGGCATATATTGTTCGTATGAAAGGGATGCTCGTATAAACTTCAGAGAAGGCTCATTTGATTGGATATTGAAAATTCGAGCTCACTTTTCAATAGTCAAAAGAGATCCAGGGGCAGCTAACCCCCCCCCCCCCCTACGCCTTCTTTTTCAAAACCCATCTGATGAAAGTTTTGAGATTGACATTTTGTTAAAAATAGTTCAAAGGTCACATAAGAAAAAATCCGATGTCAATAGAACCCCCCCAGGGCACAGAGGACGGCGTTCTAAGTTATGCCCTAAGGGCATGTATGGTTCTTATGAAAGGGATGCTTTTATAGACTTGATAGAGGGCTCATTTGATTCGAAATTGAAAGTTGTAGTTCACTTTTTAAGAGTCAAGAGAGTTAAACTAGCCCCCACGCTCTTTTTTCCCCAAACCCGTCCGCTACAAATATTGAGATAGCCAGTGTTTTGTTTTGGAAATTGTTCAAAAATTAGATAACAAGAACTCCCCCCTGAACCCGGGGGGTAGGCGATATAAGTGTTGTCCTGGGGGCGTATATGGTTCTTATGAAAGGGGTGCTCGTATAAACTTCAGAGGGGGCTCATTTGATTGGAAATCAAAAGTCCTAGTTCAATTTATAAGAGTCAAAAGATATCCGAGGGCAACTAGCCCCCCCCCCACGCCCTTTTTTCCCCAAGACCATCCGATAAAATGTGTATAATAGCCATTTCATTAAAAATAGTTCAAAGGTCAGATAAGAAAAACTCCTGTGTCGACGGAACCCGCGAGGGCCCGGAGACAGGCGTTATGAGTAATGCTCTAGAGGCATATATAGTTCTTATGGAAGGGATGCTTGTATAAACTTCGGAGATGGCTCATTTGATTGGAAATTGAAAGTTCTTGTTCACTTTTTAAGAGTCAAAAGAGATCGGATGGCAAATAGTCCCCCCCCCCCTCCACGCCCTGAATGCATCAGATAAAAATGTCTAGATAGACATTTTGTTAAAAATAGTTCAAAGTTCTGATGACAAAAAACTCCGGTGTTGACACAGTCCCCTAGGGCCCGGGGGTAGGGTTGTAAGTTATGCCCAGGGGGATATAGGGTTGTTATGGAAGGGATGCTCGTATAAACTTCCTAGAGGGCTCATTTTATTGGAAATTGAAAGTTGTAGTTCACTTTTCAAGTCAAAAGTGATTGGAGGGCACCTAGCCTCCCCCACACTCCATTTATTTTTTTCCCAGAGGCACTTCATATAGAAGGGGTCGTCGTATAAACTTCAAAGGGTGCTCATTCGATTGTAAATCGAGAGTTCTAGTGCCCTTTTTAAGAGTCAAAAGTGATCAGAGGGCAGCGCCCTCCTAAGCTCTTTTTCCCTAAATACTTCTGATAAAAATTTGAGGTAGCTATTTTGTTAAAAATAGTTCAAAGATCATATAACAAAAACTCCTCTACGTATGGTCATTTCGTTAAAAATAATTCAAAGGTCAGATCAGAAAAACTCCTGTGTCGAAACAACCCCTCCAGGGCCGGGGCAGGCGTTGTAAGTATTGCTCTGGGGGCATATATAGTTCCTATGGAAGGTGTGCTTGTATAAACTTCAGAGAGGGTTCATTTGAATGGAAATTAAAATTTTTCGTTCATTGGAGCTTTGCTGAAAACTATATGCGTCTTGAACAGTCTTGGAGAGTATAAACAACGTCAAATTTAATATTTGATACATAATGATATTAATTATTGAAAGATCCATCATTTCAAGAATTTATTTCACTATGATTTTATTTTTATTTTCAATGCTGTAAGAACTGGAAATGAAAATATTTGTAATATAATCCGTTTTCAGTTAAGCACCAATGACGGAGTAGGCTTTTGGTTTTTATTTACAGTTAGGAAAGGAGGCAGTATCCAAACACTTGTTTGTAGTGAAATTATATTCGCCTTTAAAAAATTAAAAAAAAGCTAATAAATTAAATTGAAAAATTGATGTATAATGATATTAATTGCTGAAAGCTCAACAGTTCAAAATGTTACTATAATTTTAATGTTTATTTTAAGTATTAAGTACAAAAGAAAACATTTGTCATAAAATTGGTTATCAATAAAGCGCCAATGACGCAGTAGTTTTTAGACTTTTACAGTGAGAGAAGGAGGTTATACCCAAAGTCTTGTTTGTAGTGATTTTTGTTCGTTTTAAGCTTGATTTGCATATTCAATTAAAGTTTCACTTGTTTTAAGATTTATTTATTAATTTACATTAATGTCTATTGTATGTTTGTTTGCATTGATTGTTTATTTAATTTTTGTTCGTTTTAAGTTTCATTTCTACTTCAATAGGAAAATATTTTTTTCGTTTTAAGCTTGATTTTCATATTCAATATAAGCATTACTCGCTTTAAGATCTATTTATTCATTTATATTATTACTTGTTGTAGGTTTTTGCTTTGGTTGTTTAGTTGATTTCTGTTCGTTTTGGGTTTCATTTATTCTTTAATAGTGATTTCTGGTTGTTTTGAGTTTAAATTTTAAAAGGTATTTGTATCTGCTCAGCTTATGTTTAAAATGGCCTTTACTTTTCTTTAAAAAACTTAATTTTCGGAAAGTTTTTTTTTAATTAATTTTGTAAAATAAGGTGATGCGAAAAGAAAATCTGAAGTAGAGGCCCCGGTAAATCTAAAAAAGATCCGAAAGATGCAGCTAGACGGCATAATAGTTTAAGACTATATTGCCATTAAAATTTTTTTTTTTTTCAGGAGCATAATTTTATTTTGACATAAATTGAGAAGGAACAGTCAATCTGTATTTGTCCCAGATAAAGACTGGAACAGGGCCTGTATTAGTAATACGGAAAGAGTTTGAGAGAGATTGGCCGAACATTTTGAGAACGTGCTAAACCATGATAAAGTGGCAGAATTTTTTTTTTATAAACGAATGAAAAAGATTGTGACCATTTAGAAGTAAAGGAAGCTTTATTTTATGAAGAAGAATTAAAGATAGTGCTAATAGGATAAAATAAGATGAGTTTATTTTTGCCCGCTTACAACACACAAAAAAGAGGTAGAGTATAACTACTCAGTTTTAGAGAACAAATCCCAAAGTGGTGAAATATACAACGCGTGCAAATACACGCTTACTATACGTATATTTCAGTGCAGCAAGTCTTGCATAGCTGACGCGAAAACCTGGCATGTTCAACGGTAAAAACACAAGTACTACGCTTGTCTGGACCATAAACGAGGCTGAGGTATTTCAGTGAAGAAGACTCTATAATAGATTTACCTACTACAAAAACAGATAAACAAGATATAATATAGCTTTACCTCGGGAAAAATAATCAATATATCCAGTCTAAGTAGCATTAACATTAAGTCCTAGGAGCTTATAGCCAGAAATCAAAGAATCAAGGTATGCCTGTAAAGTAAAAAGATTCGAACTGCTAAGCAGGACATGATCTGCGTAGTAAATCAAATAAAAATCACAAAGGTACAGTGGTCGGTACATTAATTTTGGATTAATTCCACCATTAATTGTCCTAGTTAAAGTGGTCGTAAGAATGTTAAACATAGTAGGCCTTAAAATAGAACCTTTTTCTGAGTCCTCTAGTAAGACGAATAGGCCCAGCTAAAAGACCATTTTCAAGTTTAACCCTAACATAACTATGGCTGTACCAATATGAAGTCAACGCAACAATATGGGACGTAACTCCAAAATTAAGCAGAGTCAAAAATACTTTCGGTTCAACAACAGAATTGAATTCTGCTTATATATTCACAGTACATAAACATGCAGGATTTCCCAAATTCTCAGCATTACTACGGATACGCTTCAGTAGGCGATGAGCAAACGCACAATTCATATATGCTTACAAAAACCAAACTTTCTATAATCTAGCACGCACTTACGTATCATTTCAGGCATGATAAGACTTTCTAGAACCTTGCTTAAAGCACTAGAAAGAGTAATAAGGCGGTAACTACTACAAAAATTAGCATTTTTCCCTTTTTTCAAGTATTCGTTGTTGCACCGGAATCACATGAATTGGATAATTGACCTGTATGAATAAACATTTGGAATAATAGTGTCAGGTGCTCAACCAGTAGTGCACTTCTGTTTTTTCGGTGGCGGACTGTGATCCTGGAAAAACGGGAATCTTTACAACGCCTCAAAAGCTGTATTACGTCACTTTTAGAAACAAGAAGCATGTTAGGTTTATGCGATAAAGAGCCAAGCCGACTTTTTAATAAAGTATCACTTCCAGTTTCTAAATTCGAATTACAGGAGCCAAACACAGCAGAATCATGGCGAAGCCAATGCTCTTCAGGAATACCAACGGTCGCTTTATTACGATCACTCTGAATATTTCTATACTTTTTCCACATCAAATTTGGATTTTTAAGAGCCTCAACAGAGGCACATTCAGTTTCCCTAGCTTTAAGATCACTAACACACTCGGTACATCCCTTTTTTGTCTCTCTAAAAAGTGGGAATAGAAGACGAGATCTTAGTTTATCACAATCACACCAAATGCGATACCACATTTTTGAACGTCTTTTACCGGCGCTTGAGCTCGGATCATGACTCCAACCGATCTTACGGGTACCTCTTATCATTTTGGCTACCAGAATGGAGGCTGCCTCCCCACACTTCATGCATAAAAAATTTCAGCAGTATATATATCAAGGCTGATGCTATCAATTAACAAATGCTATCGCTTCAACAAACCCCTCATCACTCATCAGTTGAATTTTGTTCAGGCCTTTAACTATCTCCGAATTTTCGGATATTTCCCCGTAAATTACTTTGGGCTATGGACAACTAAAGCGTCCATATCAAAAGGTTTATCAACCTTTTTCCACTTTGTCTGACAGAAATACTGCAATGGAATTATCCTAATATTAGTCAAATAACTAATTTTAAATGACAAACCGAGGTGATCGCTGAATGTGTAAGCTCAGAATCCACTGCAACTTTTGAAGTAAGAGTAAAATTAGAGACAACGTGATCAATATTAGAAATAATACCTGAGTTTTGTATATATGTAAAAAAACCACTTTTTCCACAAACAACTTCATCTCTCGTCAGACATGAGTTTTAAGGCCCTCGATGCTAATAGTGTGGTAATGAGTATTTTAAAAATTGTGGTTTTGAGCGTTACCGATAAATTACAGAATATTATGAACATAGGATTTTAAAAAACGGGAAAGTACCTAGAGATTTTACGAAAACTTCAATTAAACCCCTCTACAATAGAAGTGATAAGGCTGATTGTGGTAATCATAGAGGCATTAGCTCTGTTTCTTTAGAAAAAAATTATTTAGTATAATCATACTTTTTAGACTTAAAGATGGTGTAGATAGGGTTTTCAGATAAGAACAGCGTAGTTTTAGGAAGAGGGGAAGATGTGTCGACCCAAATGTTACTCTTAGATTGACGATTGAGAATTGTCTGGTCATCAGACCTTTTTAGAGCTCAATTTTATAAATTATGAGCAAGCATTTTATTCAGATAATAGAAGAGCTTTAGTGAACGTCCTTATATGGTATACCAGATGCATATATGTATGAGAAGAGTACAGCTAGGGTTAAGGTAGGAAATGAGGCTAGTAACTGGTACAGATTGAACCAGAAGTTAAGCAGAGTTTCGTTCCGTCCCCTTGTATATGGGCTAGAAATAAGTAAAAGTGAAGAGGAAATGTTGGGTAGCTAAATGTTTTTCGAACTCACTGGGTAAGATGCGCAATGATCTTACATGTTGTGTTCAAAACAAGTAAAAGGACGATCTATTGGTGTCAAAGTTGTTATCAGTTTACCTCAAGTCCTGTAACCATTTATAGTGTGTTAAACTCCAAATTGTGAAAAATGTGCTTATTTTTATCTATTTGAATCATGAGTGCTTTGTTTCGTAGTTGGATGAGACTATGCTTTCAAGTTGACAGTTCTGGAAAAGTCCCTGTGAAGGTTATTGCGAGGACTTTTGCATCTGGGAAAACAGAGAAGCTGGTATATCAATGCCTTGAAGAACTTGGATTGCCCAGTGAGAAGGTAAAGTAAAACTGAAGGATGATGCGGCGACATGAAAAATAGTAACTGGAATATAAAATCATATTACAAAAAGGAATTCCTAAGGAACTTGGAAGCAAATCTTAAAACATGCAAAAATGACTAAATTTTAAGGTATTTCCCGTAATTCCTGTCCATTTACACCATTTACACCTCAGCTTCAACTTCAAAATCAACAATTTCAAAAATTTAAGTTTAAAAAATAAAATTTAAAAAAATAGCAAAAATATTAACTAAACAACATCCCCTCCAAATTCCAGGGCGTGCTATGGAGGAGTTAGCATCAAATAAATCCACATAATAAGATTCTATGTCTTTTATGGGGCGTTTCCCCCTTTTTTTGAAAATAAGGCAATTTTTTTCAGGCTCGTAACTTTCGATGGGTAACATTAAACTTGATGAAACTTATATGTTCAAAATCAGCATAAACACACATTTATTTTGACGTATCTATTGATATCAACAATCCCACTTTTTAGAGTTTCGGTTACTATTGAGTCGGGTCGCTCCTTATTTACAGTTCGTTACCACGAACTGTTTGAAACAAATTTTTTCCAAGTCGTAACCTATCTAGATCGTTTTCTCAGACCAGAATATTTCAGTGTACTAATTTTCAGAAAGAAATTTAGTGTACATATATATACTATCTTTATAAGTCATCAATAATTGTGTAAGTATTTATTTATTTGTTTTTCTCGAAAACGGCTTCATATTTTTTCGGAAAAACTGGCTTCCTGGGATTTTCCGGCCTAAAAAAACAATTTAGATAGGTCAGAAGTTTGAAAAAATTCTTTAAGAGCCTTAATCTTGGAAAAAAGATTCATGTGAGTGACGTCATTTTGTATACATCAGTATTGCAATGACGTCACACTTGTCACACTTATGTGGAAAAATTGAAGATTTTCATGCATGGATAAGTTCACATTAAATAGCTTAAAGAGCAAAAACTGGTAATTGCAAAAGTATGTGTATATTTGAACAAGAGATTACAACAAATCAGAAACTTTAAAAAAGAAAACCAAAAGTTTGAAGTTTAGTTGACAACCGGTGTTAGAAATTGGACCTGCTTCAACAATTAAATATCTTTGAAAAGACACAGAATGAAAAGACATATCAGTATGAAAAACTTATCTAGGGGTAGACTCAAAAAACAAAGATTTGCAAGTGCTATAAATGATTGTTTGTTGGAAGAAAAAGAAGTTTTTATCCCACCACCTGAACAATTAAAAAATCTACAACCTGGACTGTCATGTAATATTAGACCAATAAGGGCAGCTAAGCAAAAGGCATTGGCATTAAATTCCCAATGGGTGAAAATCAACAACCTGGACCATTAAATGAGACAAGACCCCCCCAAAAAAATAAAAATTTACAAGTGTTAGGAATGATAAATTATTGGAAGAAAAAGAATTTTTTGTCCCACCACCTGAACAATTTACAAATTTACACCTGGACGATCATGTAAAACTAGACCAATAAGGGCAGCAATAAGCAAAGGGCTTCGGCAAATTTTCTGAAGTAATGAAAATCCACAATGAAGAAGAAAGAAAATGGGGTTAGAAGATAAGCGACAGAGAGAATCAAAACGAGTAAAAATTGAAAGTGATAGTGATGAGAATACAAATAATGATTCTTTGGAAGCACCTGAACTATAAAACATGATAAGACCAAGAGAACAGCGTGAATAAATTAAATTCACAATGGGTGGAAATGAATAACCCGGACTAACAAATGAGACAAGACCCAAATAAGCAAAAATTTACAAGTGTTATAAATGATTATTCGTTGGAAGAAAAAGAATATTTTGTCCCACCACCTAAACAATTAACAAATCTACAGCCTGGATCATCATGTAAAACTGGACCAAAAAGCAAAGAGCATTGACATTAAATTCACAATGGGTGACTGTCAACAACCTGGATAATCAAATGAGACAATACCCAAAAAACGAAAATTCACAAGTGAAATAAATTATAATTCGTCGGAAGAAAAAGAAGTTTTCGTCCCACCACCTAAACAAATAAAAAATATACAACCTGGACCATCATGTCAAACTAAACCAATGACGGCAGCTAAAGCAAAGGACATTGGAAAATTGTATGAAGTAATGCAAATCCAAAATGAAGAAGAAAGAAAAATGAGGTTAGAAGATAAGCAACAGTGAGAATCCAAACGTGTAGAAATTAAAAATGATGCTTATGAGGATTGGGTTTGAGATTTCGACATGGATAATTTCATCTATGCTTACCATACCTTTGTTGAAAAAAAACAAAGGTTCAGCGATGTGTATTTCATAATGACAAAAGGCAAGCCGGGGCAAAGGTCGACGTCCAACATTTTATATCAGCCCACATCGATGAAATAGCTATAAATAAAAATATTGAGTATATAAGGACGTTAGCCAAGAACCTGATACTTCATCAGTCTCTGTAAAAAACAAAAACAAACAAAGGTTTGGCGTTATGTTGGTCATAATGACAAAAGGCAAGCCAAGGCAAAAGTTAAAGGTCCAACAACAACAAAAAATGTACTTTTACAAAGACGCTAATTCTAATTTAAGGTCACTTAAAATATTTAAGGGGCTGATTGATGAAAATGCACAGATACATATGATGAATTAAAAACGAATTTTGAACAGTGAGCGGTGGTTGGAAACTGGAAAAGAAGTATTTGTTACCTATAAAGTCTTAAGAGATCAAATGAGGTGATGTATGATTCTAAACTGTTAAACAATAGGAATGGAAAAAAAAATTCTAAGGAAAGGATAAAAAAAATGGAGAAGGAAATCTAGGGTTGGAAAATCGTTTGTAATTCATTGTGTTTCTTGCTGTCGTTTGTTCCATACCTTTTTCTTTAGATGTTGCGATTCTCACTCTTACTAGTTTTTTAATCATATTTATCTGTGCATTTTCATCAATCAACCCCTTAAACATTTTAAGTGACCTTAAATTAGAATTAGCGCCTTTGTAACGTACATTTTTGTTGTTGTTGGACCTTTAACTTTTGTCCTTGGCTTGTCTTTTGTCATTATGAAAAACATAACGCCAAATGTTTATTGTTTTTTATTTTGTTTTTGTTTTTTACAGAGGCTGATGTAGTATCAGGTTCTTGTCTAACGTCCTTATATACTCCAATGTATTTATTTATAGCTATTTCATCGCTTTGAGCTTTTATAAAATTTTGAACGTCGACTTTTGCCTCGGCTTATCTTTGGTCATTATGAAATAAACATCGCTGAATCTTTGGGTTTTTTTTTCTACAAAGGTATGGTAAGCATTGATGACCTTATCCATGTTAAAATCTCAAACCCAATCATCATAACTATCATTTTTAATCTTGATTCGTTTTGATTCTCGCTGTCGCTTATCTTCTAATCTCATATTTCTTTTTTCTTTATTTTGAAAATTTCCTACTTTAGACAATTTGCCAATTCCCTTTGCTCTAGCTGCGATAATTGGTCTAGTCTTATATGATGGTTCAGGTTTCCTATTTGTTATTTGTTCAGAGAGTGGGACAAAAACTTCTTTTTCGTCCGACGAATTATCATTTATATCACTTGTGAATTTTTGTTTATTGGATATTGTCTCATTTGATGGTCCAGGCTGTTGACTTGCACCCACTGTGAATTTAATGACAATGCTCTTTGCTTTAGTTGCCTTTATTGGTCTAGTATTACATGATGGTCCAAGCTGTAAATTTTTCAATTGTTCAGGTGGTGGGACAAAAACTTCTTTTTCTTCCAACGAATTATCATTTATAACACTTTAAAAAAAAATTTTTATTTGGGTCTTGTCTCATTTGATAATCCGGGTTGTTGATTTTCACTCATTGCAAATTTAATTTGTTCACGCTATTCTCTTGGTCTTATCATGTTTGATAGTTCAGGTGGTTCCAAAGAATCATTATTTATATTCTCATCGCTATCATTTTCAATTTTTACTCGTGTTGATTCTCTCTGTCGCTTATCTTCTTACCCCTTTTTCTTTCTTCTTCATTGTGGATTTTCATTACTTCAGACAATTTGCCGAAGCCCTTTACCCTCATTGGTCTAGTTTTATGAGATCGTCCAGGCTGTATATTTGTTAATTAATCAGGGGGAGGGACAAAAATTTCTTTTTCTTCCAACAAATTATCATTCATAACACTTGTAATTTCTTTTTTATGGGGGAGGGGGTCTTGTCTCATTTGATGGTCCAGGTTGTTGATTTTCACCCATTGTGAATTTAATGCCGATGGTCTTTGCTTTAGCTGCCCTTATTGGTCTAGTCTTACATGATGGTTTAGGTTGTAGATTTTTTAATTGTTCAGGTGGTGGGATAAAAATATCTTTTTCTTCCAACAAATCATCATTTATAACAATTGTAAATTTTTGTTTTTTGAGTCTACATCTAGATAAGTTTTTCATACTGAAATGTCTTTTCATTCTGCTGTCTTTTCAAAGATATTATTAAAAAAAAACGTTTTCGACAAAATGAGTTTTAATAAAAAGTAAATAACTGCATTAAACTAATATGAACAAAAATGGAATCAAATAATCGACCAAGAATACATCTACCACAAATCAGTATCAATAAATAAATGAAATTCAAAACAAACAGAAGTTAAAATAAATAATAGTCAAATTCAAAACGAGTCAAAATTAATACGAGTAGGGTTCTAAACCGCTAGCTTTCTAAAAGCCAGAATATAATTTTTACTTTACTGAAAAATATTCAAATGAACTTACTGAAAAAAATCTGCATTGTCTGTTTAATATACATATGCTGATATTTATTCCTTAAAATCTTAATTGATTTTTAAGTTTTCAAAGTTAGAAAAGTGAGAACATTTAAAAGCTTTTTTCAGTAAAGTACAAATTACATTCTGGCTTTTAGAAAGCTTGCAGTTTAGAACCCTACTTATATTAATTTTTGCTAGTTTTGACTTTGACTCTTATTTATTTTAATTCCTGTTAATTTTGAGTTTCATTTATTTATTGATACAGATTTGTGGTAGTTGTGTTCTTGGTAGATGATCTGATTCTATTTTTGTTCATTTTGGTTTAATGGAGTTCTTTACTTTTTTTAAAAAGTAAAGTTTTTTACTTTTTTACTTTTTTTTAGTTCTTCACTGTTTCGTTGAAAAAGTTTTTTTTAAGTAATTTCTGTTCGTTTTATATTGACATAGTCTTTTTCAGGGAGAAAGACTTCTAATGTTAAACAACCATCCCTCCCATAAAAAACTAAAATACCCCCTTTGCATAGCTTACAACCCTTGCCCCTAATCTCTGGGGATTGTTTCAACCCCAAAGGCCTTGTTATATGATAGTTAAACAATTTTGAATAGAATAGCTATCTCAAAATTTCTATTAGATGCATTTCCGGACAATGCGACGTGTGTGTATGTGTGTGTGGGGGGGGATAGCTGTCCTTCGATCACTTTGACTCTTAAAAGAACACTAAAGCGTCTGATTAACGATCCAATGAGCCCCCTCCGAAGTTTATATGATCATGCTTTCTATAAAAACCATATATCTCCCCAGGGCATAACTTATAACCCTTACCCTGAGGACTTGGGTTTTGGTATCAGTAGAACCCCCTTATTGAATACGGGACGAACACCGTGCTGCCATCTACAATTGAGTCTAACTCCGAATGGGGCACCATATATGGGCATAGACTCCCCTACGAACACCGTGCTGCCATCTACGATTGATTCTAATGCTGACAGTACATAATTTATGCATGTTTTTATGGTTTTTGTCACTGAGAATGAAAAAAACAGGATGTTTCTCACTTTG